>NW_026126138.1:0-118506 GCF_943737965.1 Phodopus roborovskii
CATTTAAACATGTTCCTACTCTGCTCTGCGATTAAATAAGGGATGAACCTGGGAGTTTCCCACAATCATGCGGGAGTCAACTGAGAGGCAATTGTGAGGAGCATGGCAGACCATTTCATCCTCTCATTATGTTGTTATTTGATTATTAAAATAGGACACTAGATAATCCATGATCAGTGGATTGCGGCGACGCGATGTGGGAGGCAATTATTATAAACCATCTTAATATCAATTGTGTAGTTAAAATATTTAAATTAATCACGACAGCATCATTCATGAGCCTGGTTTGGAGCCACCTAGGAAAGTGGATTATGTTACATGAACTCATTATTTGATTATGTAATTAGATAAAACAATGATTATATCGTCCATGACACCTGATCTGGTGCCACAGATCATCTAATTACATAATTAATGAATTTAAATTGACAATCTGTGTTAATCCCCAAGATAATGTAAACATTTTTATACTCATGTAGACAACAATCCTCCATTCCATGAAGAGACCTGTAAAGCTCCCTCTTGTGGAGATAATGTGCAATATCTACACATTTTATGATTCATTCACTCCATGATGATGACATCCTTCATGACTGGAGTCTGGCCATACCTCCCTGCCAGTTAAATACTACATCACCTCTTTATTGGGACAGTTAGCTATCACTGACTTATTTAATTCTTTAAATTACTTAAACGACAGAAAATGCCAACTCCGATCATTTTTAGGTTGCAAATATCTGTCAGCGACAATTTAGGAAACTTGTAGACATGGGCAGAGCATGTTCTGAATGTCTATGCGACTTCCAGACCACTAGGAATGCTGGAGAACAGAGTCCAGAAGATTGCTTGGTGCCCTCCAAGAAGTAAAAGAACTTTACCAAGGTCTGCATGGGGGTCTGGGTGTTGACTACTTGCTCTTCCTCCACATCTTCACATCGGTTGTGGTCTACGTCTAGAAGATGTAGTGGCACTAGCAGGTCGGCACCATCACCGAGACCTGGCAAAAGGATGACGACTCAGAACACGGAAGAACATCTCTCTCTCTCAGCTATGATGTTGATGCCCCTGTTGCAGCCACCTTTTCAGCTGATATCAACATTTTGGCTACTACTGGTATGCCAGGAATGGGCCAATTACCTCAGGTCCTGCCGCAACACAACAGAGATTCAGGCACCGGTGAGGATGTCAGACCAACAGAATTCAGCAGGCAAGAAAGTATGATTATCTGACGATTAACTGATGGAATATTAAAAATCCGTGATGACAGCATCCGTTTTCATATCTGGCAAGTCTGCCCAGGTATTGATGATACGAAAAAGTTCAACGACTTAGATATGTAATGATGTAATCATTAAATTGTTTCATTATATAATCTGTGAACCCTGAAGTGTGGTGCCACCTTGTGTGACTCAAGTGTGACAGACGATCTAACAATCTGATGCTTTCATTATTTAAATCTGCCTTTTTCTACTCCAGGAAGAGTGGAGTCTGGAGCCCCCTTGTTGGTGTTAAAATGTCTCCCGTGGTTTCATTATTTATTTATTTAAATCAATGTTGATATCATTTTGTTATCTCTCTAGGGGTGAATTATCAGAAACCATCTCTCCATTCATTCATTTTATTGTTCAAATCTATGACTAAGAACTCAATGACTCTTCAGTATTGGTCAACCTTTAGGTTTCGTGCATGTAACACCATCCACTAGTTTAATATTTATTCATTGAATTATGAAAATCTGTCATTATGTATTCAGTGACCACTAAAGTTTTTAGCCTCCTTAGGGGAGTCCATCGTGCCAGAACATAGCATCATCTAATAGTACACTTACTTATTTACCTGTTAAACTAGGAAATTAAATAATAATTCATCATTTAATTAACGTATTTGAAAAACAGGTAATGTTATGGACCCTAAGACCCTTTTGGAGTCAGATTTTGTGAGTACACGATGTAACATCATCTCATTACTTCATCATTTAGCTCTGTAAGTAGGTCATTATATCAGCGATAGTTTTAGGAATTTGGTGCCATCTCGTCAGTGTTAATATAAAACGCCAGCTAATTAATTATCAATTTAATTTTATAAAAAAATCATTATTCCTTGAAGAGACCAGTCTGACTACTCCATGTGGGATTTAAGTATGCACCACCATGACATTAAACAATCATTTTTCACTATATATTCCTTATTTGAATCGATGAAGATTTTGTTCTTCTTGACTGGAGTAGGGCCATTCCTCCATGGGAGTTAATCACGTGGCATTATTTAATCATCTAAGTACTCCTTCCTTGACAATCACTGGAGTTTGGTTCCATCTTATGAAAGTTAAGTATGGAGGACTATCCAATTATTAACTTACTTGATTGCGTAAGTAATGATGGTGTCATCTGTCATGTGGCTGCTGTGGGATTGACACAGCAGCAGATCGGTACCAGAAGCAGTGCCCAGAGAATGGGAGACACTGCCTCATACAGTGATTACTGATTATGTAGTAGTACGTTTTTAACAATCGGATGATTACACGATTTTAAAAAACTGTACTGTTTCGCATCACCAGTTTCTGAGAGGTTGCAACATAACTGACCCATGAAGGACACAGTGACCACCGATTTTAAAAATGGAATAACTGAATAATCTCCTGATCAGGGAATCTCATCTAATGAACTCTGTCGGGCTGATAACATGACACACCACCAACAATAAATAACTCTAAATAACCATATTAGAAAGCAGGGTACAGGACTGAATAGAGAACAGTCAATTGAGGAATCCAAAATGACTGAAAGAAACATAAGACACTGCTCAAAATCCTTAATCTTCAGCCTAATGCAAATCTACACAACTCTGAGAAACCATGGGATCAAGCTCCTCTAAAGGTAAGAGAATGCAGAGGAGTTAATTTTATTTTCAATAAAGGGAAAAAGATTGTGGTAGAGGCGATTAATTGTATTGTTTCCGTTCTAGAAATTAGAAAACTGAAGCATAGAAAACAGGTTTAAAATACTCATCATTGTACTTGAATGGCACAAGGATGCTTTTGTTTTATTGCTTATATCACTGTAGGCAAGTTGTAGCTTGAGAGACTGGTAAATATGTAGAACTCAAAAGAAAGATCCCTGCTTTGTTTTTGTGAGAAACTCAGTGAGGCTGTAAGGTTAGTTCATCGGTGGGTATACTCCTTTAAGCATGTGGGTGGGGCACGAGAACGTGACAGAATGTTGGTTCACAAATGTTGACTGGCAACCCTGTTGCATTCTGTATCCTGGTATCATGGGCCAAGGACCAGGGAGCAGCTTCCAGAAAGTGTTATCATGGGACATTACAGTCTCCCAAGGTAACTATCTCCTAAAACTTTTAATGACATCATTTGGTTCGCCTAAACAAGTCATAGCCACACCTCTGGAGGTGTGCCTACAGCTTGTACTGGTTACCAAATTCAAGATTACCCAGTCATCAGAGAACGTAGTCTGTGGAGAAACAGTTCAAAGTCTTCTGTTTATGAATACTCTAGCTCCTAAGAAGTCAAACTATGGAACAAAAGACAAATAAGACTCACAATTATTCATCAAAAGGTGAGTTTGCCATTGATGACTTCCTTCAGGAAGGTGATGATCCATTTGTTAGAGTAGACTTTGTGATTATTGGATTTCAGTCCATCTCTTTTGAGGCAGCCTCCCAACATTAAATATGTGATATCTTCTAAAAACCCTACATCCACAATGACAGTTCAGCATTTAAACATGTTACTACTGTGCTCTGCGATTAAATAAGGGATGAACCTGGGAGTTTCCCACAATCATGTGGGAGTCAACAGGGAGTCAATTGTGTGGAGTATGGCAGACCATTACATCCTCTGATTATGTTGTTATTTGATTATTAAAATAGGACATTAGATAATCCATGATCAGTGGATTGTGGTGACGCGATGTGGGAGGCAATTATTATAGACCATCTAAATATGAATTATGTAGTTTAAATATTTAAATTTATCCCGACAGCATCGTTCATGAGCCTGGTTTGGAGCCACCTTAGGGAAGTGGATGATGTTACACGGACTCATTATTTGATTATTTAATTATATAAAACAATGATCATGTCGTCCATGACACCTGGAATCTGGTGCCACAGATCATCTAATTACATAATTAATGAATTTAAATTGACAATCTGTGTTAATCCCCAAGATAATGTAAATATTTGTATAGTTATGTAGACAACAATCCTCCATTCCATGAAGAGACCTGTAAAGCTCCCACATGTGGAGATAATGTGCAATATCTTCACATTGTATGATTCCAAATCTCTGGAAGTTTGCCTACAGCTTTTACTGGTCATGAAATTCTAGATTACCTAATTATCAGAGAACATTCAATTTCTTCTGTTTATGAATTCTCTCTCACCTAAGAATTAATACCATGGAAACAAAGATAATAAGACTCACAATTATTCATCAAAAGGTGAGTTTGTCATTGTTAACTTTCTTCAGGATGGTGATAATCCATTTGTTAGAGTAGACTTAGGGATTATTGTATTGAAGTCCATGTCTTTTGAGGCAGCCGTCCAAAATGAAATATGTAGGATCTTCTAAAAACCCTGCATACACAATGACATTTCAGCATTTAAACATTTCATGACTCTGCTCTACGATTAAATAAGGGATGAACCTGGGAGTTTCCCACAATCATGTTTGAGTCAATGAGAGTCAATTGTGTCAAGTACGGCAGACCATTTCATCATCTCATTATGTTGTTATTTGATTATTAAAATAGGATATGAGATAATCCATGATCAGTGGATTCCACGATGTGGGAAACAATTATTATGGACTATCTAAATATCAATTTTTAGTTAAAATATTTAAATTAATCATGACAGCATCTTTCAAGAGCCTGGTTTGGAGCCACCTTAGGGAAGTGGATGATGTTACACGAACACATTGTTAGATTATTTAACTATATAAGACAATTATTATATCATCCATGAAACCTGGAATCTGGTGCCACAGATCATCTAATTAAATAATTAAAGTATTTAAATTGACAGTCTGTGTTAATACCCAAGATAACGTAAATATTTATAAAGTTATGTAAACCAAAAATCCTCCATTCCGTGAAGAGACCTGTAAAGCTTGCTCTTGTGAAAAGAAAGAAAGAAAGGAAGGAAGAATTCACAACATACAATTTAAGACCAACAAGGTGGATCCAGACTCCACTCTTCCTGGAGTAGAAAAAGACAAATTTGAAAAATGAAATAATCAGATAGTTAGATAGTCTGTCACACTTGAGTCACACAAGGTGGCATCAAACTTCAGGGATCACAGATTATATAATGAAAGAATTTAATAATTACATCTTTAAATATGTAAGCCATTGACCTCTTTTTGTATCATCAATTCCTGGGCATAAGTGTCAGATATGGAAATGTATGCTGTCATCAACGATTTTTAAAATGACATCAGTTAATCGTCAGATAATCATACTGTCTTGCCTGATGAATTCTGTTGTCCTGACATCATCACAAGCGCCTGAATCTCTGTTGAGGGGCGGCAGGGTGTGAGATAGTGGGCCCAATCCTGGCGTAGCAGTAGTAGCCACAATGTTGATAACAGCTGAAAAGATGGCTGCAGCAGGGGCATCACCAGCATAGCTGAGAGAGAGAGTTGTTCTTCCGTGTTCTGAGTCGTTATCCATTTGCCAGGTCTCGGTGATGGTGCCGACATCCTAGTGCCACTCCTTCCTCTCATGGTAGATCACAACCGATGTGAAGATGTGGAGGAAGAGCAAGTAGTCAACACCCAGACCACCATTCCGGCCTTAGTGAAGTCCATGTTCTTCTCGGAGGGCACCATGACACCTCCTGGACTCAATCATCCAGCATCCCTCTTGCTTTGGGAGATTCATAGATCATTCCGAAAATGCTCTGCCCATGACTACAACATTCCTAACCTTGTCACTGACAGATATTTGCACCCTTACAGTAATCAGTGATGGCACTGTCTGTCGTTTACATAATTTAAAGAATTAAATAAGTCACTAATAGATAACTGTCACAATAAATAGGGGATGTAGCTTTTTACTGGCAGGGAAGCATGGCCAGACTCCAGTCATGAAGGATATCATCATCATCAATTGAGTCAATGAATCATAAAATGTGATGACATTGCACATTAACTCCACAAGAGGGAGCGTTAGAGGTCTCTTCATGGAATGGATGATTGCTATTTACATAACTATACAAATATTTACATTATCTTGGGGATTAAAACAGAATGTCAATTTAAAGTCATTAATTATGTAATTAGATGATCTGTGGCACCAGATATTAGGTGTAACAGAGGACATAACCATTGTTTTATATAATTGAATAATCAAATAATGATTTCATGTAACATCATCCAGTTCCCTAAGGTGGCTCCAAACCAGGCTCATGATCGATGCGGTCGTGATAGATTTAAATGTTTTTACTACATAATTGATGTTAAGATGGTCTATAATAATTGCCTCCCACATCGCGTCACCACAATCCACTGATCATGGATTATCTAATGTCCTATTTTAATAATCAAATAACAACATAATCAGAGGATGAAATGGTCTGCCATACTCCACACAATTGACTCTCAGTTGACTCCCACATGATTGTGGGAAACTCCCATGTTCATCCCTTGTTTAATCGCAGAGCAGAGTAGTAACATGTCCAAATGATGAACTGTCATTGTGTATGCAGGATTTTTAGAAGATATCACATATTTAATGTTGGATGGCTGCCTCAAAAGAGATGGACTGAAATCCAATAATCACTAAGTCTACTCTAACAAATCGATTATCACCTTCCTGAAGGAGGTCAACAATGCCAAACTCACATTTTGATGAATAATTGTGAGTCTTACTATCTTTTGTTCCATAGTTTTACTTCTTTGGAGAGAGAGTATTCATAAACAGAAGACTTTGAACTGTTATTCCACACACTACATTCTCTGATGATTAGGTAATCTTGAATTTGGTAACCAGTAAAAGCGTTAGGCACACCTCCAGTGGTGTGGCTATGACTTCTTTAGGCGAATCAAATGCTGTCATTAAAAGTTTTAGGAGACAGTTATCTTGGGAGACTGTAATGTCCCTTGGTAAAACTTTCTCGAAGCTGTTCTCTGGTCCTTGGCCCATGATACCAGGATACAGAATGCAAGCAGGGTTGCCAGGCAACATTTATGAACCAACATTCTTTCACATTCTAGTGCCCCTCCCACATGCTAAAAGGAGTGTACCCACCAATAAACTAAATTTAAAGCCTCAATGAGTTTCTCACAAAAACAATGCAGGGATCTTTTTTTTGAGTTCTCCAGATTTACCAATGTCTCAAGCCACAACATGCCTATAGTGACATAAGCATGAAAATGAAAGCATCATTGTGCCATTCAAGTACAATGATGAGTATTTTAAACCTGTTTTCTATTCTTCAATTTTCTAATTTCTCGAATGGAAACAATATAATTAATCGCCTCTGCCATAATCCCTTTCTCTTTATTGAAAATAAAATATACTCCTCTTCATTGTCTTACCTTTAGAGGAGCTTGTTCCCATGGTTTCTCAGGGTTATTTAGATTTTTCATTAGACTGATGATTAAGGATTTTGAGCAGTGTGTTACGATTCAGTCATTTTGTATTCCTCAATTGACTGTTCTCTATTAAGTCCTGTACCCCACTTTCTAACATGGTTATTTAGAGTTATTTATTCTTGGTGGTGTGTCAACTTAACTACCTGACAGAGTTCATTAGATGAGATTCCCTGATCAGAAGATTATTCAGTTATTCCACTTTTAAAATTGGTGGTCACTGTGTCCTTCAAGGTTCAGTTCTGTTCTAACCTCTCAGAAACTGATGATGCGAAAGAGTACAGTTTTTTTTTTTTTAAATCGTGTAATCATTCGATTGTTAAAAATCTACTATTACGTAATCAGTAATCACTGTATAAGGCAGTGTCCCCCATTCTCTGGGCACAGCTTCTGGTACCAATCTCCTGCTGTGTCAATCCCACAGCAGCCAAATGACGGATTACACCATCATTACTTACACAATTAAATAACTTAATAATTGGATAGTACTCCATAATTAACTTTCAGAAGATGGAACCAAACTCCAGTGATTGTCAAGGAAGTACTACAGAGATAATTAAATCATGCCACGTGATTAGCTCCCATGAAGGAATGGCCTTACTCCAGTCAAGAAGAACTACATCTTCATCGATTTAAATAATTAATATATAATGAAAAATGATTGAATAGTGACATGGTGGTGCATACTTAAATCACACATGGATTAGTCAGACTGATCTCTTCCTGGTATAATGATGTTTTTAAAATATTAAATTGAAAATTAATTAGTGTGCCTTTTATATTAACACTGATGAGATGGCACCAAAGACCTAAACCTATCGCTGATATAAAGATCTATTTACATAGCTAAATGGTGAAGTAATGAGATGATATTACATCATCAACTCCCACAATCAGACTCCAAATGGGACTTATGGTCCATAACGTTACCTGTATTTTAAATACATAAATTAAATGATGAATTATTACTTAATTTCCTAGTTTACAAGTTAAAGAAGTAAGTGTAGTATTAGATGATGTGATGGTCTGGTACATCGTTCTCCCCAAAGGAGGCTCAAAACTCCAGTGATCACTGAATACGTAATGACAGATTTTCATAATTAAATGAATAAACATCAAAAAAGTGGATGGTGTTTTATGCCTGAAGCCTAAATGATTGCTCAATACTGAAGAGACAGTGAGTTCTTAATCATAGATTTGAACAAAAAAATGAATGAATAAAGAGATAGTTTCTCATAATTCACTCCAAGAGAGATAACAAAATGATATCAACATTGATTTAAATAAAGAAAGGAAGAACGAAAGAATGAAATAAACAAAGAAAGAAAGAATTCACAAGATACAATTTAACACCAACAGGGTGGATACAGACTCCAATCTCCCTGGAGTAGAAAAAGACAGATTTGAATAATGAAATAATCAGATAGTTAGATTGTCTGTCACACTTGAGTCACACATGGTGGTGCCAAACTTCAGGGATCACAGATTATATAATGAAAGAATTTAATAATTACACCTTTAAATATGTAAGCCGTTGACATTTTTTTGTATCATCAATTCCTGGGCAGACTTGCCAGGTATGAAACTGTATGCTGTCATCACCCATTTTTAACATGCCATCAGTTAATCGTCAGATAATCATACTGTCTTGCCTGATGAATTCTGTTGGCCTGACCTCATCACAAGCGCCAGAATGTCTGTTGTGGTGCGGGAGGACGTGAGATAGTGGGCCCAATCCTGGCGTAGCAGTAGTAGCCACAATGTTGATAACATCTGAAAAGATGGCTGCAGCAAGGGCATCAATAGCATAGCTGAGAGAGAGATGTTCTTCTGTGTTCTGAGTCGTCATCCTTTTGCCAGGTCTTGGTGATGGTGCCGACCTCCTAGTGCCACTCCTTCTTCTCATGGTAGATCACAACCGATGTGAAGATGTGTAGGAAGAACAGGTAGTCAACAGCCAGACCACCTGCTGGCCTTGGTGAAGTCCATGTACTTCTCGACGGCACCATGCAACCTTCAGGACTCAATCACCCAGCATCCCTTGTACTCTGGAAGATGCATAGATCATTCAGAAAATGCTCTGCTCATGTCTACAACATTCCTAACCTTGTCACTGACAGATTTTTGCACCCTAAACGTAATCGGTGATGGCACTGTCTGTCGTATACATAATTTAAAGAATTAAATAAGTCACTAATAGCTAACTGTCACAATAAATAGGGGATGTAGCATTCTACTGGCAGGGAAGCACGGCCAGACTCCAGTCATGAAGGATGTCATCATCATCAATTGAGTCAATGAATCATACAATGTGAAGATATTGCACATTATCTCCACAAGAGGGAGATTTACAGGTCTCTTCATGGAATGGAGGATTGTTGTTTACATAACTATACAAATATTTATATTATCTTGGGGATTAACACAGATTGTCAATTTAAATTCATTAATTATGTAATTAGATGATCTGTGGCACCATATTCCAGGTGTCATGGATGATATAATCATTGTTTTATATAATTAAATAATCAAATAATGAGTTCATGTAACATCACCCTAAGGTGGCTCCAAACCAGGCTCATGAGCGATGCGGTCGTGATAGATTTAAATGTTTTTACTACATAATTGATGTTAAGATGGTCTATAATAATTGCCTCCCACATCGCGTCACCACAATCCACTGATCATGGATTATCTAATGTCCTATTTTAATAATCAAATAACAACATAATCAGAGGATGAAATGGTCTGCCATACTCCACACAATTGACTCTCAGTTGACTCCCACATGATTGTGGGAAACTCCCAGGTTCATCCCTTGTTTAATCGCAGAGCAGAGTAGTAACATGTTTAAATGCTGAACTGTCATTGTGTATGCAGGGATTTTAGAAGATATCATATACTTAATGTTGGGCAGCTGCCTCAAAAGAGATGGACTGAAATCCAATAATCACTAAGTCTACTCTAACAAATGGATTATCACCATCCTGAAGGAAATCTCCAATGGCAAACTCAACATTTGATGAATAATTGTGAGTCTTATTATCTTTTGTTCCATAGTTTTACTTCTTAGGAGAGAGAGTATTCAAAACAGAAGACATTGAATTGTTTCTCCACAGACTACTTTCTCTGATGAGTAGGTAATCTTGAATTTGGTAACCAGTAAAAGCTGTAGGCACACTTCCAGAGGTGTGGCTGTGACTTGCTTAGGCAAATCAAATGCTGTCATTAAAAGTTTTAGGAGATAGTTATCTTGGGAGACTGTAATGTCCCATGATAACACTTTCTCGAAGCTGTTCTCTGGTCCTTGGCCCATGATACCAGGATACAGAATGCAAGCAGGGTTGCCAGGCAACATTTATGAACCCACATTCTGTCACATTCTAGTGCCCCTCCCACATGCTAAAAGGAGTATACCTACCGATGAACTAACCTTAGAGCCTCACTGAGTTTCTCACAAAAACAAAGCAGGGCTCTTTCTTTTCAGTTCTACATATTTACCAGTCTCTCAAGCTACAACTTGCCTATAGTGACAAAAGCATGAAAACAAAAGCATTATTGTGCCATTCGTGTACAATGATGAGTATTTAAATAACTGTTTTCTATGCTTCAATTTTCTAATTTCTAGAACAGAAACAATATAATTAATCGCCTGTACCATAATCCTTTTCCTTTATTGAAAATAAAATGAACTCCTCTTCATTCTCTTACCTTTAGAGGAGCTTTATCCCATGGTATCTCAGAGTTGTTTAGATTTGCATTAGGCTGATGATTACAGATTTTGAGCAGTGTCTTAGGTTTCTTTCAGTCCTTTTGGATTCCTCAATTGACTGTTCTTTATTAAGCCATGTACCCCACTTTCTAATATGGTTATTTAGAATTATATATTGTTGGTGGTGTGTCATGTTATCAGCCTGACAGTGTTCATTCGATGAGATTCCCTGATCAGGAGATTATTCAGTTATTCCATTTTTTAAAATCGGTTGTCACTGCGTACTTCAAGGGTCAGTTCTGTTGCAACCTGTCAGAAACTGATGATGCGAAACAGTACAGTTTGTTAAAAATCATGTAATCATTCGATTGTTAAAATCTACTATTATGTAATCAGTAATCACTGTATAAAGCAGTGTCCCCCATTCTGTGGGCACTGCTTCTGGTACCGATCTCCTGCTTTGTCAATCCCACAGCAGCCAAATGACGGATGACACCATCATTACTTATGCAATCAATAAGTTAATAATTGGATAGTCCTCCATATTTAACTTTCAAAAGATGGAACCAAACTCCAGTGATTTTCAAGGAAGTAGTACTTAGATAATTAAATAATGCTATGTGATTAACTTCCATGGAGGTTTGGCCCGACTCCAGTCTAGAAGAACAACATCTTCATCGATTTAAAAAATTAATATATAATGAAAAATAATTGAAAAATGACATGGTGGTGCATACCTAAATCCCACCTGGAGTAGTCAGACTGATCTCTTCCTGGAATAATGATGTTTTTAAAAAAATTATATTGATAATGAATTAGTGGGCCTTTTATAATAACACTGACGAGAAGGCACCAAAGTCCTAAACCTATTGCTGATGTAAAGATCTATTTACATAGCTAAATGATGAAGTAATGAGATGATATTGCATCATGAACTCCCAAAATCTCACTCCAAAAGGGACTTATGATCCATAACATTACCTGTATTTTAAATACGTAATTAAATGATGAGTTATTATTTAATTTTATAGTTTAAAATTTAAAGAAGTAAGTGTAGCATTGTCTGGTACAAAGGTCTCCCCTAAGGAGGTTCAAAAATCCAGTGATCACTGAATACATAATGACTGATTGTTTTGATGAAATGAATAAACATGAAACAAGTGGATGGTGTTTTATCCCTGAAGCCTAAATGATTGTTCAATCCTGAAGAGACATTGAGTTCGTAATCATAGATTTGAACCAAAAATGAATGAATAAAGAGATAATTTCTCATAATTCACCCATAGAGAGATAACAAAATGATATGAACTTTGATTTAAATAAAGAACGGAAGACAGAAAGAAAGAAAGAATTCACAAGATACAATTTAACACCAACAGGGTGGATACAGACTCCAATCTCCCTGGAGTAGAAAAAGACAGATTTGAATAATGAAATAATCAGATAGTTAGATCCTCTGTCACACTTGAGTCACACAAGGTGGCGCCAAATTTCAGGGATCACAGAGTATGTAATGAAAGAATTTAATAATTACATCTTTAAATATGTAAGCCGTTGACCTTTTTTGTATCATCAATTCCTGGGCAGACTTGCCAGGTATGAAAGTGTATGCTTTCATCACGCATTTTTAAAATGCCATCAGTTAATCGTCAGATAATCATACTGTCTTGCCTGATGAATTCTGTTGTCCTGACATCATCACAAGCGCCTGAATCTCTGTTGTGGTGTGGCAGGACGTGAGATAGTGGGCCCAATCCTGGAGTAGCAGTAATAGCCACAATGTTGATAACAGCTGAAAAGATGGCTGCAGCAGGGGCATCAATAGCATAGCTGAGAGAGTGATGTTCTTCTGTGTTCTGAGCCGTCATCCTTTTGCCAGGTCTCGGTGATGGTGCCGACCTGCTAGTGCCACTCCTTCTTCTCATGGTAGATCACAACCGATGCGATGATGTGGAGGAACAGCAGGTAGTCAACAGCCAGACCACCGTGCCTGCCTTGGTGAAGTCCTTGTACTTCTCCAGAGGGCACCATGCCACCCTCTGGACTCAATCACCCAGCATCCCTCGTACTCTGGGAGATGCATAGATCATTCAGAAAATGCTCTGCCCGTGTCTACAACTTTCCTAACCTTGTCCCTGACAGATTTTTGCACCCTAACCGTAATCAGTGATGGCACTGTCTGTCGTTTACATAATTTAAAGCACTAAATAAGTCAGTAAAAGCTAACTATAACAATAAAGAGGGGATGTAGCATTTTACTGGCAGGGAAGCATGGCCAGACTCCAGTCATGAAGGATATCATCATCATCAATTGAGTCAATGAATCATAAAATGTGATGACATTGCACATTAACTCCACAAGAGGGAGCGTTAGAGGTCTCTTCATGGAATGGATGATTGCTATTTACATAACTATACACATATTTACATTATCTTGGGGATTAAAACAGAATGTCAATTTAAAGTCATTAATTATGTAATTAGATGATCTGTGGCACCAGATTCCAGGTGTAACAGAGGACATAACTATTGTTTTATATAATTGAATAATCAAATAATGAGTTCATGTAACATCATCCAGTTCCCTAAAGTGGCTCCAAACCAGGCTCATGAACGATGCTGTCATGATAAATTTAAATATTTTAACTACATAATTGATATGAAGATGGTCTATAATAATTGCCTCCCACATCGTGTCACCACAATCCAATGATCATGGATTATCTAATGTCCTATTTTAATAATCAAATAACAACATAATCAGAGGATGAAATGGTCTGCCAAACTCCACACAATTGACTCTCAGTTGACTCCCACATGATTGTGGGAAACTCCCAGGTTCATCACTTATTTAATCGCAGAACAGAGTAGTAAAATGTTTAAATACTGAACTGTCATTGTGTATGCAGGGTTTTTAGAAGATATCACATATTTAATGTTGGGCGGCTGCCTCAAAAGAGGTGGACTGAAATCCAATCATCACAAAGTCTACTCTAACAAATGGATTATCACCATCCTGAAGGAAGTTAACAATGGCAAACTCACCTTTTGATGAATAATTGTGAGTCTTATTATCTTTTGTTTCATAGTTTTTCTTCTTAGGATAGAGAGTATTCATAAACAGAAGACTTTGAATTGTTTCTCCACAGACTACATTCTCTGATGATTAGGTAATCTTGAATTTGGTAACCAGTAAAAGCTGTAGGCACACCTCCAGAGGTGTGGCTGTGACTTGTTTAGGCGAATCAAATGTTGTCATTAAAGTTTTAGGAGATAGTTACCTTGGGAGACTGTAATGCCCCATGTTATCCCATTCTTGAAGCTTCTCTCTGGTCCTTGGCCCATAATACCAGGATACAGAATGCACGCAGATTTGCCAGGCAACCTTTATGATCCAACATTCTGTCACATTCTAGTGGCCCTCCCACATGCTTAAAGGAGTATACCCACCGATGAGCTAACCTTACAGCCTCACTAAGTTTCTCACAAAAACAAAGCAGGGCTCTTTCTTTTGTGTTCTACATATTTACCAGTCTCTCAAGCTACAAATTGCCTATAGTGACATAAGCTTGAAAACTAAAGCATCATTGTGCCATTCAAGTACAATGATGAGTATTTTAAACCTGTTTTCTATGCTGAAAATGCTTGCACATCAACTGGCCTGCTGAACGCTTGTTCCCCACACAGTCCCCTGCAGAGCATGTGGCAGCTACTCAGTGCACTGCAGAGCATGCTGGCTCCCTAGGTAATCCAGAGATGAAACAGTAGCTGCAGTTCATGGCCAATGCTTAGCAGTTCATTGTTATCCTGCCACAATTACTACTGGTCCATAAAAGGGTCAAACTCTACATATCAAAATGTAGTTCCTATGAACACAGATCCCCTTTGCATCATCACTCTAACACTGAAAGTG
This sequence comes from Phodopus roborovskii, assembly GCF_943737965.1. NCBI lineage: Eukaryota > Metazoa > Chordata > Mammalia > Rodentia > Cricetidae > Phodopus > Phodopus roborovskii. The sequence goes on from NW_026126138.1 coordinate 15,238, forward strand.
CTAAGTTGAACAGATGTTAGGTCAGGGAATATGTACCAAAATCACAAGTGGATCATTTTCTTTCATTACCTATTTGTACCCTGGGCATCAATAACTGCATGGACATAAAGTTAGGGAATCATTTCTTGAAGACCCAGAGAATGCCACTGTTTCTTGCATTTTAGGTTTTCTCAGTAGCCAGTTTACATGGCTGTCATTTTAAAAACTCCTTCCCAGGATCAAACTATACTGGAGCATGCAGTTACTTCCCCAAATATACCTTATGTCTACATTTGAAATCACAGACTCACCCTTGACTCCACCTTCCTCTTTATTGCCATAACCTGTTTATTATAAATCTTTCTCACCTTGGAAGTCTTAGGAACTTCATACCTCTGCTACCCTGTACCCATCTAATGTGTTCTCACATCCCTCTATTTCAAGTGCAATGGTTTTCTCTACATGTACTTCATTTGCCTAGAACAAGAGCAACGCTAGCTTTCCTGTGTTTTTAGAATTATATCTCATCAGACACATTGGGAGGATTCTGGAACTCAGCCACTTTTTAGTCCCTCCTCAAAATTGTCTAGATTTCCTGATACACTGAGCCCACTATCATAACACATGCCACCTTATAGCAAAGACCTATTGGACGTGCCTGCCTAAGTCTTACACAACTCCAAGTCCAAATTTACCTCAAGTGTACTGAGGGGACTTGAATAAACAGAACTTGAGAATGATATGGTTATCTAACCTGGCTCTGTGACAACCAATAGTATTAAGAGAATTTAAAATGTCTGGATTTTCTTTGCAGCAATGATCCAGAATAAGCCATCTGTATCAGTTATACAGGCTCCTTGGGTATTGGATTTTTTTTTTTTTTGTAAGGCACATTGTGTGTACTTGTAGGTACATATATTTGCACTTTCATATACAGGCCAGAGGTCAGCCTTGGCTACTGTTCCTCAGGACAGATTACTGTCTTGTTTTCCAAGACAGAGTATTTCATTATCCTGGAAAGTTTGTAGTTATGCTAGGCTTCCTGGTCATTGAGCCCAAAGGGTCTCCCAGCCTCCACTTTTCTAGTGTTAGGATTCTAAGGCATTATGCCCATTTTTCACCCAAAGAAATGGTTTCTTTTTGTAGCCCTGGCTGCCCTAGAACTCTATTTGTAGACCAGGCTATCTTCGAACTCAGAGATTCACCTACTTCTGCCTCCTTAGTGCTAGATTAAAGGTGTGTGCCACCACCACTTGGCTTTTTTTTTTAATGTGGGCTCTAGCTTAAAAGACTTTTGACACAGGACACGGTGCTCTTTCTTTTGAGTAGCTCCTCAGTGCCCCAAAAGCCTTTGCTTATGGAATATTTCAGTTTCTTAATATGTTGGAATCTATGATGGTACTTATGAGTTCCTACTATTAGACTGATCCAAAATCATCCTTTTCTTTTCAATGACACCAAGAGTGCCTTTGATAACCATGCAATATCATGTGCTATCTCTCTCCTGGGGTCTCTGAGGCTGTTCTTAAACCCTCTGCTAGTGTTTTACTTGCATGTGCTTTATGTCTCATTCCCCTTTGCTGACGGCAAACTGTGGGGACAAGGGGTATGTCTTAGTTCCTCTGGATACTCAATGCTCCAAAGAGATGTACAGAAGGTCTGAAGGTGCTTGGTCAAGACCAACTGCTGTGGTGCTAACAACCCATAGGCTATGACCCTCTGAGAGTCAAATGACCGTTTTATAGGGGTCATATGTCAGATACCCTGCACAGCAGATATTTACATAAAGATTCACAACAGTAGCAAATTGAGAGTTATGAAGTAGCAGCAAAGATAATTTTTTGGCTGGGTCAAAGGTGAAGAACTGTATTGAGTGGTCACAGCATTGGAAGGTTGAGAGCCACTGCTGTGAAAGATGATACAAGCACACCGGATATTTATGGGGCTTAAATAAGCAAATAGAGACTGAGCTTCAGTAGACAGCTCAGCGCTTTTCTTCCCCTTAGCTGAAGAGAGGTCTGGATGAAAATGGTGTGACCTGTCAGTTCACCAGTTCCCAAGGCTTCTGGCAAGTCCTTCTTATCTGAAGAGTCCTTACTGCAGCTGAGCATGTTCTTACAGAGAGAATGCGAGAATGACAGCATTCATTTTACCATGTGAGCCAGGTGATCACAATTTGCCACATTAGGAGAAAAATGAAGCTGGAGGAAGCTACCAAGGAAACAGTGTTAGGAGAGTGGAACCTAAAAATGGGGTTTTTCTCTCTTGGGAACCAGGGACGCATTGTGAGGGTAACACACACTTTCCATACAGCATTTCACCGACTACCTGAAATACACTTGCCTTTCCTGTTCCGGGTCACTGAAGGAAGTCTATAGCATACAGGAGTTGATGGGCTATTAGCTGCTTCTGAGGGTCAGTCCCTCTTCACAGAAACTACTGCAGGGCTTAGTGGAGAGGAATGAGGACGAGAGGCACATGGGCCTTATAGGCACGAGGAAGGACACATGTAACTGTATAAAAGAGCAGTCCACAGAGGAGAAAGTGTGAATGTTTCTGGAAAACAGCTGGCTTTACTGCTCATGTCTCAACTACATGAAGAGGGGAACAAGGAAGACAACATTGACTAAAGATTTTCTAAAGGCAGAGAAGGGTGGAGGCTTCCTCCATGAACTGTTCTTTGTTCAGGTACTATGGCACATTCAGCACAGACGTTAATTAACACAGAGCATACTGCTGCCTACACTGCCTACGTAATTACACCTGGAGTCTAATTAGGTCAGTCTCCACTACCCCTGGTCTAAATCACCCACGCTACACATCTCTCAGAGTGTGGCTAGCACCTGTATTAGGGCAGTGACATGTGTGACATCTAACACAGGAGAACCACCACCAACCTCAATAGGGTTCCTCCACGTGATTTGCATGCAGAAAGGGAAACCGTGGGAGGGAGTGGCTCTTCCTGGGCTCCTCTGGATTGTTTCCTGGTGTTCCAGAGTCCAAAGCCACATGTCAGGTGGAGGAGGTCTTCACTGGCAACCCTTTCAAGCAATTACTCATTTATTTGGGTTTCTGATTTTAATAAGGCTATATGATGTTAACATTAGTAACCGTGTTGATCAGATTTGGGGGCAACTAAACTTGTTTTCTTGAGCTAAGAGATGACTCAGCAAGGAGGGACCCTTGCTGCCAAGTCTTCCATGGTGAGTTTGATTCCCCAGACTCATAGGATGGAAGGAGGGACCACATTCCTGCAAGTTGTCCTCTGACTGCCACATGATACATATGTCTCCAACCGCATAAATAAATAAAAGAAACATAAGATTAAAAAATGCTTTGCTTAACTCTTCTAGAATTTTTCAAGCTTTCTAAAATGAGAAAGTATCCTACACTAGTAACAAGACAAGAGCAAGAATGAAAGTTGGTAATAAACTCCTCAGGAAATGGTGTGATAGCTATGTGATATAATATGTCATCAACCTCATCCTCATTGTCATCATCATCATTGTCATAAGTGCTGGGGACTGAACCCAGGGCCTTGTACATCCCAGGCAAGGGTTTTAATCACTGAACTACATCCCCAATCCATAATGTCTTATTTTAGGATTTTATATCAGAAACATAATATATACAATATATGTGATTTATATGAATATATGTGTATTAGCTAGAGTATAGCTAAAGCTTTCATTTATCCAGGCAAACAGAACAAATGTAACAAATGATGCTATAAAGAACAAGAATGCTAGACTCAGTAACATGGGTTTCAGTAACACATGAAAGGAGTTGTAACCAGTAACATTTAACCATAACTTCCAACTCTCTTCTGTCTCTGTACACTGTTTGCCAGTGTAACAACAGATCCCCCTGAGGTCTATCTGTCACTTAGCTGGGTACACCTTTATTATCAGGTGAAAGAGACAAAAGGACACATACTTCCCAATATGTGGATCACATGGTTTCACAAGAACTGATATTTCTACTTGACCAACTCTGGAGGGAGAGGGAGAGTGGAAGAGAGGAGTAGACCTTATTCGCTGCAAGGCCCAGGCCCACTGCTACAGTCAATTCTGCTACCCAACTTCGGGGCCCAGCCAAAGCTATCAGAAGCAGGCAGAATATTGCCAAGTCTGCACTCTGCCCACAGCAACTGTCAACTAATGATAGATTAGAAGAATCAGATTGCTCTATCAAAACATTAATCTCAAATCTTGATTAGTAAGCCTATTGAATTATGATTAGTTCACAAGGGTGCAGCTGACAGATAAGATACTTTATCTGACAATGTGTTCTAGTTGCTCTGACCAAAGCCAAAAATACCCCCAAACAAACAAAAAGGAAGAAACACAACAAAAAAAAACTACAAAATATGAACTAGCAAAATAACAGTACCCAACACAGCACACTGAGGAGGAGGAGGAGGCTACATAAATTTCTTTGTTTATTAAAGAGTTTGCATGTGAGAAGCCAGCTTTCCTATAAAAAGTGAGGAAGAGACTTAGAGAAATATATGGTAAACAATATGCTGTAACTAGGAGCCCACTAGGGCTCTCCCACCTTTTCAGTCACAAATGGGAACTTGAGATTGTTGCAGGGGGCACTCTGCCTGGTTTTGGTGACACCTTAGCTACAAAGGCAGGCCTTTCTTATTGGTGCTGCCCAGTACCCTGGCCTGTGGGATGATGGCATCTGTGCAAAGTCTACAGAGAGAAAAAGCATGGGGGGAGGGAGTGAGGTTGTTCAGTCAGGCATTAAAACTAGTTTCCGATGTTTTTTTTAAGAGCTATAGACTAAACAGGCTAAGTATATCCCCAGCCTCCACTGAAAAAGTCCACAGGGGTTAAGAACACCACTGGGCTGTTCTTCCAGAGAACCTGAGTCTAGTTCCTAACACCCGCTTGGTGGCTCACAAACGTCTATATCTCAGTTCCAAGGGATGTGACACTTTCTTCTGGACTCCAAGAGCACCATGCATGCACCATGGTGCAGATATATGTGTAGGTAAATATTTACATACATAAACTAAAAACACATAAATCTTTTTAAAACCTTCTTTGTCTATATGAAATAAACATTCCATGTGATACAAGCTTATATTCTGAGTTCATACACACTCTGAAAAATTAAAATAGTATTACTTATTCCTTTATCACCCCCCTTGCCTATATACATTTAGGTCTCTTTCAGTCCCCTAAATTCAGCTGCTACAGGGGGCTAAAGTGGCATATTCTAAGGATGCCAGGCACTCACACCCCTATGGCACTTTGGATGGTATGGCCATCTTACCCTGACCTTATGATTTTACACAAAGCCTAATGTCCTATAATCGTGTTTCTCTTTAGCTGATATTAACCTTGCAGTGACTTCTCTCCTCTGTCTCTTGGACACTCATAACTATACTGTGCTAATCAATTGCGCTCTGCAGATGGGGTCAAGGAAACTTACTTCCTCCTTTGATAGCCTCCAATGTTTCTACTTTTGGGGATAAAAGTGCTTTAAATTGAGTTATATTCTAGGAAAACCAATGTATGATTACTGCAAAGATCTGTATTGATTGTCCTGTTGCATTGCAAAAAGGGTGAAGAAAAATGGCAGGGCACATTTCCTTTCGAATCCTACTCCACAGAGTTTGTTGCAAATGTTTGGGCAGGAAAAAAATGGTGGAACTTCATTTAGTGACCTGAAGTTCTCATCATTCAGACCTCTTTTTTCTTTCTCTCCTCTGCAAAGCACTCATTACTCGCCTCAGGCCTTTAGTCTCCAACACTGGTCTGCAGCAGAAGCTCCAGGAGAGTTCCCAGAGCAGAAGAAAGGAGGCTTCAGACAGGGAGGCTCTGCCAGCAGCTGCAGGGTGCCTTCCCTAATAGCTACCATGCTCTTCTTCCTCCCTCCTAGAATCCAGCCTTTGTGGGACAGCAGCTCTGTACCCAGCTGCAGACTCTTCCTGGAGTTAGCAGCTGGAGCCAGGGTGAGTGGTAGCGAATGGAGTGATTTGGTGGGCGGGGACTTCTGGGGGAAGTGCCTTGAAGTATATAGATGGTGACTGACTAGTGTCATAAGCATTTCTCATTTCCTTCCTTTTCTTCCTCCCTACAAGGCAGATGAGACTCTGGCCAGGGAAATAGCAGTTCTATGGTCAGGAGGTGCTGAAGCTAAAAAAAAAAAAAAAAAAAAAAAAACATGTCCACACTAGTGCAGAGCCCAGCCCGAGAGAGCAGAAAGACTGCCTCACTTTTTGTGTATTCCTTTCTTACAAAAAGAAAAAAAAGTCCCTGTTGTATGGTCCTCATCACTATACCAACTAATGAGATTCCTGGGCCACCCAAATTCGCCAAGTTGTCTATGAGCAGCACTCAGTTGTTTCTGCAAGCACTAGCGTGGGAGTCACCTCAGTGCCAATAGGACTCTAAGTTTCTTTGGAGGAATTCTTCCCCCAGGAGAGTCTGAGTGGAGCTGCCCTCACAGCTCAGAACAGACACAAGTTCTAGGATTAGGCCCACCAGCCTTCAATTCAGGCTTCAAGGCCATTTGGGTGGTTCTGCAGTTGTAGCTATTGTATGTTGCTAATGCCAAAGTGGGTCATCGCAAAGCCTGTCCCTTATAGGTGCAACAGCCTTCACTGTCCAGGTCCTTAGATGATGACTCACTGAAAATGTACAAATGTACTGGCTCCTTAGCTTCAGAGTTCTATAAGCTGTAACTTAATCGAGCGGGGATATGAAATGAAGAGAAAATGAATTTCAGTAATAATAAGCACTCATCTTCAGTGATTCCTATGTGGCAGGTATTTTTGCCCCAACTTTGAATATATAAATTGATGTAATACAATAGCTTAGGAGGTTAAGTGCCATCACTAATCCCTCCTTTGGATGGGGAAACTGAGGCAGAGAAGCTAGGTAGTTTGCACAATACAATCTAGTTTGAAAATGGAGGAATCAGGACCAACTCTAAAATGACTAGGGACAAACCTTTATACTTCCACATTGCTTGTGGCCATGCAACTGGCTACAGGTATCTAGGAATATATTTTAGTGATGTGGCAATTCCACAGAAAGACTCTAAATGGGTAAAGCTCAGATTTTCACAGCAGCATTCTTCATATTATCAAAATGAAACAGAACTACCTAACTTTTCAATAATGAGGAATAAGATAAAATGGGTATATTTACTTAGTAAATTATTCAGTAACTACAATGCATAATTAATGCACCATCAAATACTATGTGAAACATGTTGTCATATATATATATAAACCTGAACACAAAATCATATGCATTCAACAGTCATCTCTAGGTTAAGTCATATATATTCACATAGCAGAGGCTGGAAAATAACTTTCAAAACAAAAATAGCTATGTGGGATGTGGGATGTAAATGAGTCCTGTGCCTCCCATTTGTCCGTTATTTTCAAAATTTCAAAGGGTGGAGAATATGCTCTTATGAAGAGAAATGGACATTGCTGAGGATGCACTGGACGATGGCTGGGAGAGCCTGCTGCTTGCCCTTCAGTACAGATGAGCTGAGGGCTGGAAGGAGGGGTGGCTTAGAACTCCTGGCTTTTTATCCAGACAAGGTAAATGAAGTTTGGCCAGTCAGGAGGGAAAATCAGATTAGTTATGGGCTCCAGGTCATCCACTCACGAAGGTCAGAGAGTGTGAGATTATTATCCCTATTAGAAGAACAGCAAAATAGCATTATGGAATAAATTAATGAAAAAGGTAGAAGATTATACGAACGAAGGCCCTAATCACTTTAGAGATTTCACTCAACTGCTCTGCTGGCTATCAGTCAAACTCACAAAACAAATACACTTGTTCTCCTAAGTAATTCGAGAGCTCTCCCCTTCTTGCTTCAAAGACATCCAATCTAAGGAAAGTCAAGAAAAAAGTTACCCCGGCTTGCTGTTCCGCCTCATGCAAACCCCCTGAAGCACTGGGGTGCACACTGTTCCAATGTATATACTCAGGATGCAGATGGCTCATTGAAGATGCATAATTGCCAGCCTGTTTGGCCTTTGATTCCAAATAAATCATCATTCCATACCCATTCAGAAACACCAAATTCACCAATGTGCAAACTGCATATTTTATTAAATAAACACAAACTCGGAGATAATGACATACATTTGTTTTCATCACAAGTCCTAATGCAGCATTTCTCTAAGGCTTCCAGTATTAGCATTGCTTGCCGCATTTCAAATGCCTTTGAAGTTTCTGAAAAGCTACATCTGTTAGCTCCTGTGTATACAGCAGAAAGTTACCAGGTGAATTAAGTTTTAATATAAACTGCTTTGTTCACTATTAAGATTGATGTTGGATATGCTGTAGTGCAAGTTGCAAACTGCAATTACAATTACTTGCAATTATCTTTGGTTGTTAATAGCACAAGATAGCATGTCACTTTCTACCAAGCGCATGATTAATCATTTGTGGTTTTTTTTTCTTCCCCTGAACTCTTGTGGTATTCCAAATGTATAATCTTGTTGTATTTATTTCCCAGTGGCCCAACAAAATGCACAGCAAGTGCTGACTAGAACAAACTAAAAAGCACCACTATTGACAAGCCATCACTTGAGCAGTAATGAACACTCTGCCTCCACTTTCACCTCAACAAGAAGCAGCTTTAATTTATGATAAAGCAAAGGAGAGTCAACCTCCAGGTTTATTATACCCTCAGTGCTGTTTCAAATAAAGTAATTAGAAGGTCAAGAGACCGGTCTGGAAAGCCAAATAGAAACGCAACCCTTCTGTACTGACATTAAAAAAAAAAAAAAAACAGACTAGTATGTTCAAAGAGTATTTTATCCATCTTCTCAAAGGCAGGGCAAGGCTGTCGTTGACTTTTTTTTTTTTTTTAATACTACTGTAACCAATCAGAACCAGTGGTTGTCCCTCTCGCTTTCTCTTAATTTGCTCCATATGTACTATAAGTAGCTCTAAAGAGTTGCCAGACTCAGGGGAAGGCCAAGTAACCCCCCACACTCTGGGACAGGTGATCAGGAAGCCAATGTGGTCTTATGGTGTCTTCTCTCTCTCTCTCTCTCTCTCTCTCTCTCTCTCTCTTTTAAATAATGATAACACAGAAGATGAAGCAATGGGAAGGATCTGGTGAGCTCCTATGAATAGCACCAGGAAATAACTATAGTCTGCTTAAAGCATCCAAGGGGAGGCTGACTTTTCAGGATTATTTTGATTCTGGGGATGGGAACCCAGCTGCAATAAACTACCATGTTGTTTCTGAGGACTGTCTATAAACACATTCCCCATTGGAAAGGCTCCTCCTTTTTCATACACCATGTTCTGTGTTTATTTACACCCTCTTTTTTCTCTAACATATCAATTTTAACACCTTATAGTTTTTATTAAAGGCCCAAAGACCTATTGGACCTTGACAATGTTCCAGGCCACTCTCTGAAGAGTTGGGCAATTTTAAGGAGTACGTGGACTCTTAAACCAGAAGCCCCTGACATTTGGATCCACAGATCCTTCAGTGGGCAATGCATCAACTCTTTTTCTTCCCATTACCTACTTTCTCAAATGAAAAAAAAAAGGGGGTAAGATGGGAAAGACAGACAGACAGTGGGAAGGTTAGGTCTCAAGGAGTATCTGCACAAGGGTCTGTGATATGCGTGTACCATGAAGCATGTGCCTGGAATTAGATAGTAGCTTTCAAAAATGGATCTTGCACAATAAAACAACGCATCCTTGCTTTGGCAAGCTGGCAGGGTATGGCTAGCTACTTGAACATTATAATCACCTCCTTCTATCTCTTGTAGGGTCTGTGGTGCATTGATTCCAAAAGCCTTTCTGAAATAATGTTTTATAGTGTAATTTTTGCTTCAAGTAACTTTTACCACTGTCTATTCTGGTAGTCTAATTGCACCTGATTATCTAAGTGGTGGAAATATATGTAATCTCATAATTAGAACATGCAATCATGTTGTAAAAATCTTTGTGAAACTGTAAAACAGAAGGTTTGTCAGTACAGTAGTTAGCCTCCCTGCCTCCCACCCCCCAATCTCTACCTACAAAAAGCAATGACTTTCTGCAGTGTGAGAGGAAATGGGAACATTTGGGGCTGAGTTTTACAAGGTAAAGGAGTGGATCACTCTGGTCTAAGACTCCTTAGGAATTCTAGTGCCAAATCATATTGTAAGTCAGGAAGACACAGTTTCTCTACAAGTCATGAATGCAGAATGCAAACTAAGACATACAACATCTCTGATAGTTTTATCCAGGCCAGGAATTGGCCCTTCCTCCTCCACCCTTTGTTGTTGTCTATGCAATTTACTCTAAAATGTAATACTAACTTGTACACATTGGTGGCAAATGTGTATGAATCCGATAGTTTCCTAATATCTTTGAGATGGCAATTTCAGCCATTTCTTCAATTAGATGAAGCAAGGACTTACTATTCTGAGTTCTTCAACTGCTCCTTTTCCTGCCTTCCTGGCCTTTCACTGGAGGTGCTAATGAGTGATACCAGGACCAAAGCTTGGGCTGTGCAAATGGAGTAAGATGCCTGGAGCCTGTGTGATCCAAACTGCAGAGCAAGACCTGTTCATGATGCTGCAAAGTACTATCCAGTGGAAGCTGGACAGCTTTATGGTACCAGCAGTTAGAATCCTCCAAAGGGAAAGGTGGAGATCCAATCTGTTTCTCATATGAGATCTGTGTGCTGAAACACCAAGGGAGGTTTTGGGAAGACATTAAAGCAATGTCTTTAAATTAAAGCATGTGCCCGGCCACAAGAACCTTCTATGCAGGGCAAGGCCCAATTCTGCTGAGAGCCTGCTGCTTTTGCAAAGATTCCTTGAATTCATAATGGTTACTTAGGGATTTTAAAGTTGGCCTGATTATGGAAAAAATGGAAGGAAATACTCATGGAACCTGTGACAGGTACCCCCCTCACTCTCTCTGAATACTCAAGAATATGTTGACTTCATTGTTGAATCCAGATGAACTTCTTGGTTAATAATAATCCAGATAAACTTCTTGGTTAATGGCACTACCATTTCCTGTGACAGTGTTTAGTGTAAGAGCTGACATAAGACTCAGACTTCATGGTGAGAGTAGAGGAAGTGCCAACTGGAACTTTGAGGAATAACTTCTTCACTTCTGAGGAGACACAATAGGAGGGGGTAGTCTCCTAATCTTGTGGTGTCTGCATTTGATATGATGCCTGAAGCTAGTGCAGCCTTTGGAAACACAAAGGAAGTCACCACCAGGGTGAAGTCCATAATGGCCAAACTTGAAGAGCACAGGTCTGCTGTGACATCACTGGGCCAACTGCTGTTCCACTTCTGAATTTACTGTAATGCAAGATAATGACTGCCCATGTTTATGCCTAGTTGAGTCAGGGCACAGTTTGATACCATGCCTATTTGTCCTCAGTGGAGGAGTAGTGGTCAGCAACTATGAGCAGGTCAACACAACTGAATTTAAATCGCATTCACTAAAATAAAGTTAGAGTCTGAATTCCAATTTAATGGGAATGGTGAATGAAGGCTTTAAATGGGTATAATCCTTTTGATAAGCAGTTTTTCAATAGGTATTAAGAGTTACAAAAAAAGATATGAATTTTGACCAGCTATTTCAGGTTAGACATTCAATCCCAGGGAAACATCCAAGCCATTGTAAATACATAGGTATAGATAGCTCTATAGACAGATATTCACGACACAGGGTGATGGGTTTTTATACTTTTTTTTCATTCATATTCAACCCATGCCCTACTTTTTCTTTCCCTCCCCCAGTCCCCTTTCATCTCCCACATTCGTTTGTACTTTCATCACAGCACACACACACACACACACACACACACACACACACACACACACACTGAAATTTAGGATCTACATATGAGAGAAAACATGGTAATGCCATTCTGAGTCTGGTATTCCATTTATGCAGTTGCCTCCGTTTCCATCCATTTTACTGCAAACTTGTTCTTCTTTATAGCTGAGTAGGACTCCACTGTGTATACCTATCACAGTGGAGTGTTTGTTAATCCATTAATCTGTTGGTGGGCACCTAGGATGATTCTGTAACATGTCTGTTGTGAACAGTGCTGCAGTTCTAACTATGGCTCTGTAGGTATCCCTCTATAAGGTATGCTGACTTAGATCCTTTGTGTATAGTCCTGGATGGGTAAAGCTTGATCCTAGTTAGCATTCTTCCTTTGTCTTCCTTCATCCCTTCCTTCCTTCCTTCCTCCCTCTCTTCCTTTCTTCCTTCCTTCCTTCTCACTCCCCTCCTCTTCTTCCTCCTCTCCTCCTTCTCCTTCCCATTTGAGATAAGGTTTCTCTATGTACCTAATTGTCCTGGAACTTAGAAATCTGCCTGCCTCTGCTTCCTGAATGCTGGCACTAACAGTGTGCACCACCACTGCCTAGCCCCAGTTAGTTTTCTTAAGTAACCCCTACATTGACGTCCATACCAATTTAACTGCCACTACTGGAAGTGTATGAGGCCAACACCAACATCTTTGTCAGCATTTGTTATTTTCTTTCCCTTTGTGCTGTATTTTTTGAGATAGGTCTTACATATCTGAGGCTGGCCAGAACGCCCTATGTAGTCAAAGATGACCCTGAACTTACAATACTCTGCCTTCATTTCTTGTGTGTTGGGGTTATAGGTGTGTACCACTGTGCTTGTTTTATGTGGTGCTGGGAACTGCACTCACAGTTTTGTGTGGACTAAGCAAACATTCTACCTACTGAACTACATCCCTAGACACTGCCACTTCCTAATGACAGATGGAATCTCAATATTGTTCTAATTTGCATTTCCCTGATGGCTAAGGATATTAAACTTATTCTCATGTATACTGGCCACATGTATTTCATCTCTGAGAAGTATTTGCTCATTTTCTGGATGGTTTGTTTTACTGACAATTAATATTTTTTTTTAGATCTTTATATATTCTCTGTGTGACTTCTCTGTCAGATGTACAGTTAGCAGAGTACTTTGCAGGCTGTCTCCTTACTTGGCTAGTTGTTCCCTCTGCTGTGTGGCAACTTTTTAATTTTATTAAAATTAATATTATTAAGCCCAATAATATATACCTGATAGAACACTATGCATTGATTAAAACTGTTACAGGAGTGAAAAATGGAATCCTGTAGTAACAACAGCAATAGACAGGATGTATATTTAAGAGTGTGAAGAGATAGCTTATAAAGTTTTCAGAGTGGTGCTGATGTTAGGAGACTAGAGGACATACTACTGTTTTATTTTCCTTCCAATTTCATAAATAGAAAACCCCCTTACATATGAAACATGCCTTGTTGCATTATTCACCAACTTGGAACAACTTGTGGGCAAGGATGATTGGAAATGTGTGGACAGCAGGACTGGGCTGGCCTGGGGAAAAGACTTGAGGTAGATGAAGAAAACTCATTAGCATTAGGATTTCTTCACAATGAGTTGGATTCTTCTTTTAAAGCCTGGCATTTTGATGATGATGATGATGATGATTTGGTATGTATTTGCACCTTTCTCCAGCCCACCCCTGGCCTGTGTGCCCAGTGATTTTATTGCATGGTTTGGGGAAGGTGCAAATCAAAACCAGTTAGTACACACAGCATGGCAAAGTAACATCCCATCCCTGAAAGAACTCCATGGGGAAGCTCCCTATTCCTAATCAAGAAAGAAAATGTCAAATGCCTTGATTCAAATGTTATGCTTCGGAATAAATAAATTTGCCTGGGATCAGTGGAGGGTGTGGGGTGAGGGTTGGGAGGAATGAATGTGGTCTTTAAAATTAAGTCTGGGACACAGGTAGTATGTAATCTAAGCCAATGACACACCTGTTGAGCCCTAAAGAAGCGCCTGTATCCCATATAATTAAGAGGGATGGTTGGCATCAGGGGGACCCAAAATGTTATGCAGACTAACTGGTTGCTCCATTGCTAATGACTGACCAATTTCTTTAGACTAATTGGTGCAATCTATATTTTTTGCAGCAAAGATTAAGTATCAACTTGATTTGGTGCCGATAAAAAAATTGATGGATGCTTCTGACTGCTCCATCCCAACAATACACAGATTATTACCACCATAATTATCATAAATGACAAAACATGGGCAAGTGTGATTGCAAGTCTAATTCTATCTTGAGACTTTAATGGCATAAAGTACTCAAGCTTTGCATTCATGATTTACTGCATGGGCACACCACTGACAGGAGTACCCCTGGTGAACGGCATTCATTATCTTCCCCATAATGCAAGGCTGTGGTCCAACATAGAACAAATACTCAAGATGGAGTTCCTAGAAAAGCCAGCCCATTACCATCTACAGATCTCCAGTTTAGGAAGGAGACATGTGCCTGCCTGTAGCCTCCTTTCCATTCTGGGATATGAGAGTTGTATTTCATTCTGCCATGCACAGAGGCTGAGAGTCTGTCAACGATGGCCAAGTAAAGCTGTGCCAAAGCCTGAAGATGCAGTCATGATCCTAGTTGCTGTCAACCTAGCACTCTGAGTGCCATCAGCTGGGAGGAGAGATAAAGGTCTACACATCTTAAATGTACCACTTGGTTGGGACATTCTTCAGAATGTCCTTGTTTAGGAAGAGAGAGACAGGGAGGAGGGAAAAGTCTGGTGCTGTGGCTCCGAGTATGCCTGTTTGGAGACACTGAAGCATTGCGCTAGTAAAGAGCATGAAGGCACACAGCTTGCCACAGGGGCAGAACTAGAGAGTGTCTCTGGACAGTCACTGCGGAGCAAAATGCCCCAAAGTCAGTCAACCAGAGGGTAAGGCAAGTCTGTGTGAGGTTAGAGGCCATGAAGCAAGAGACATCCTTTAAAATGGGAAGCCACCCTTCTTGCCAAGCAATTGTGGCTGGGTAGAAGGCAACCTCACCTGCTCCTTGTGCTTACTAAGCCAGAAGTCTATTTTCATGTAGAACATTCAATTTTTACAACGCCCTAGACTGCGTGAGTAACTCTACTAACATCACTACATCCAAGCCTGTTTCCACATACAGGAAGTGGGAACTATAACTGCCTCCTACCTCCAGGGTTGTTTTGAGAATTACATAAAGGCATAAATGCAGATGCAATAGCAATAACCTAGGAACTGCTCAAGAGATGGAGCTGCCAGCCAAAGCCAGGCTTCTGTTCCAAGCAGAAACCAGTTCACATGAAATTTCCACATGCACAAGGCTAAAGGGGGAGGGTCCCCAGTTTGCCTTAGAGCATAGTTCTTTGCCTCTAGGACAGAACACTTCATGGAAGGCCTGGGGGATTTTTGTAAGCCAGAGCACATATGTGACCAGCAAAGACAAATGTCTTTTCCATGAAATACTGGAGTGCTAGAGAGAACACTGGTCACACCAGAAGCACCAACAAGCACAAGGTGACCGAAGTGGACAGATTCTAAGTCACCACAGGTTCTCTCTCACGTACATATAACCTCCAAATACCCTTTTGACACATATGAAAATCTTTCCTGGTGCTGCAATTTAGGAAAATAAATTATGGGCATGACCTGGCACTGAGATCACCAGGCTGTCAAGGATAGGCCTCTGATGGCTCATATCCAGGTGCACTTGTTGGCCACCCAAAGCCCCATACCACCCTTTTCGTAAGAAATAGCTCCGCTTTGCAAGGGACAGTCATCAGGAACTTTCCCAGAGAAATTTCTCCTCCCATTTAGAGTTTCCACAGCATTTTACTTTATGTGTCCAGTCATGGAAATTACAACTGAACATAAATTAATTTTGTTTTCTCTTGGATTCATTGTGCATCATTTAAATATTCAAAGAATTTATGCTCATGATGACACCCTCAATTACTCCAATGTCACTCCCTTAGTGGATGCTCAGGAAGCAGAGGGGGGTGAGATGGAAGTGTGTGGGGGGGTCTCTTTGGAAACAGTCCGGTAAGCAGCCATCTCCTGTTCCCTTCCCCTCCTTGCCCAGGACCTGCAGTTTCAAAATGCCCAAATCCAAGAAGACATATCACTTACTGTCGGAGATGCACATACCAGAGGAAGTGCTGGGGATAAAGGAAATCTGTGAATCAGAGAAAGATGTCGGTATGCAAGATTGAAGATACACCAGCTGCCCCCTGCTTCAGCTGCCTTCCAGGGGTCAGGAAGAAATTAGTCTCACAGTCCAGTTGAAAGAACACCTGGCCACTCACCCAGGGTCACAAATTCACTGTCGAACAAGGTTATCTTTGTTTCCATTCAAAAATCACCTAGGAATTCAGCTATTTAAAATTCTGTGATTTGCATTGTCTTGAGTCACTTGCCTTCATAAAAATCAGGAGGCAGAGAATAGTGAAGAGGGATTGGCTGTAAAAATGCTGTTGTCAACAGACTGACCTCAAAAGCTAGGTTTGTCTTCTTACTACTGCAACTGAGTTGGAGATTGCTGTGTTGCTTCCCAGTGTGTTTCACTGATGATTTACAATCATATAGGGCGAAGGGCAAGGACTTGTATTAATGCCAAAGAATCAGCACTCTGCCCCAACTAAAAAGACAATAGAGGCTAAATGGGTTGGTTATAGGAATTCAAGGATCTCTAACTTGGGGAAGGGGGCAGTGTTTACCAGGACAGTAAAAATCAGGCTTATGTCCCCACTGGCATGTGGGAAACATCCTTTTATAGCTAAACCTTCAACTATGACCCTAGCTCAGTTTTTTTCCTAAGTCAGTGGGCTGTGTTAAGACAAAAGCAACATGAAAGCTGAGGAGATGATGAGGCCAGGGCAGAGGATAATGCCAGAAGCAGATTTTGAAGGCAGCTGAGAAAGGATTGTGATGAGGAGCCAACAGCTTGTGCTGGCAGATCCTGTTGTCACAAGTTCAGGGAGAGACCTGGGTAGACTCAGGCTGGGAACTAGACTCTTAGGATACATCATCTTAGAAATGGTGCATCTACCTTTTGCAAGCCTCAATCTGTTCATCTTGTTGTTCATAGGTTGCCTTTCCTACTATACTCAAATCCTTTTTACCTATCTCTTAGCTTACTTATTAAATATATTGCAAATATATAATACCTAGTTATAATGTATACATACTTATTTAATTGAGATATATTTATACAACCTAAGAGTACAATTTCATGAACTTAAAACAAAAAAAAACTTTTTTTTTTCAAAATGATTTTAAGGACAGAAAAGTCAGAACTTTTCCCAAACATTTATACTGCTTCCAGTTAAATTCATCTCCCGTTGACATGTCCTGCAGCATGTTTTTGCTGGGGTCCATCTCCACTTGGTTAAACCACCATAATCGCAACAGTAATAGAAGAAGCCAGGCACAGACTCCTACCCATAGTATAAGGGCCCAGGGCTCAGTGCTATGCAGGGTCTAGGATTGTAGCCTTTTTCTCACAGGGCCTCCAAACTGGTTGGCAAGCTCCAGTGGTTTTGTCGTTATCACACTCTAGATGATAGATATTTGAAAAATAAAATCCAAGCCTTTGGAAATAACTGCATAGTGGGACGAGAAAGAAATGACAACTCCTAGCAGGAACAAAAAGCTGGCAATGTAGCACTTCCTTCAAACAGGTCAAGTGGTACTGGTAACTTTGCGCATCAGAGCATATTAAGTGATGGTGAAAGATGAGGGTTTTCTTTGGTCAAAATTTTTTGGGAAACCTTTTTTAGATAGTGCTCATGAACTGTAGTTTTCTACACTCCAGTGTTTCCCTATGGCCTCTGACAAACTTTGCTGGAGGGTTGTGTGAATTTCCAAATGACACTGGACTAGTTCATAGGACCACTGAACATCTTTTCAAATGATAAAGGAAAGTCATACTATCAAAGAAACAAACCACAAAAGTCCAAGAAATAGCAGGAAAACAACTGGAAAACATCAGAGCTCAAGTCTATGAGCCCTGGACAGTGATAAAGAGTCAAGATATCAGTGAGAGAAGAAGCAGACTCCTTAGAGTGAAGGACAGCTGAACAGGACATGTCTGCACTCCTTCTTAACAGCATCACACCACGCATGTCTCAGGAAACGAATGGAGCTCTCAAACACTCCCTGCAGCAAGTCTAGACTTAGATTACAGAATGAGCTGAGGGCTTATATTTGTTAGAGTTCTATTCAGGGCCAGATTTCAAGTACCTTGCAACTTGAGTAGAGAAGCAATAGCTAACTCACATCAGAACTCTTCCCAACCATGGTCTTTCCTAAGGCCATATCCAAGACAATGGGAGTTATGTGCAAGGCTCCAGTCCCCTAAGACCACAGTGGCCTCAAGGAATGAGACTGATCCTCTTTCCTCTGTATGTTACCAAGCAGATTCCTCAGTACCTTTTTCATTTATTTGGTTGGGAGCATCTCTGTAAGTCAATACATTTGGCAAGCCTCCTGGTCACTAGGAAGTGAGCTGAAGTCTGGCTTCCTGACAGCAAACCCAATATTGACCAAAGCTTCCTTGGCCAGGGAGCCCCACAGCTGAGGACAGCAAGCTGCCTTAACATTACTCACAGTGGCAACCGCGATGGCTTGCATTACACAAGCTCAAGGCTGGTGACTGGGATACACACGGATTGGGTTTCATCAGTCCCCACTGTGGTTCAGGGTGGGTTCATAGAACAGCTGGCGAGGAGCCCACCCTTTCACTTCAATTAGTTCTCCCTCTTGATGGTCTGGATTTACTGACAAAGCACTCACTTTATCTGCTAGTGGCATTTGAGTTCTGTCTAGGCAGAGTGTGGCTGGTACAACGGGGCCAGTTGGGTCACTTAGCCATTTCCCTGTAGGCCACTGACTAGAGAAAGATATTTGATTTCCCAATTAGTCCACACCAAATTTATTTTATTTCCATTATTTCCTTGTTGTGAATTCTGATTTGTAAAATATCTTAGGGAAAACACATTTTACATTACTGAGTCTTTGATTTTGTGGGGAAACTAATAAATAATCAACAAAAATATGATTAAAGACTGGCTGCACTACCATCCTGAGAAGGGACTCTCCCCAGCAAAGCCTCTTTCTGATCCAAATCTTTTTATTCCTAGAAACAGAATTCTTACTTAGCATTTCAAAAGCCCAATGAAGGCTTCAGCTAAGTTTTGACATAAGATTTTCATATTCAAAATATCTGTTGAAATAAGGGGAGAAAGGATATGGATCTTGGAACCACATTAGTCTGAAATAAAGCTTAGTGAGCTAGAAAGGGAAATTACTTCTCTGTAATTGGAATTCTGTCCCAAAAAATCACTTTGAAATCCCTTTCAGCTACTTCTCCATTATGTGTCCCAGAGAAGCTCATACTAACCCATTTGAGGATGATCCATTAGAAAAATTATTTGATGTTTATAAACTTCCCTGAGAAGAAATTTCTGAGAAATTGTGTGGTCTATGTCATCAAAGACCCTAATAATTAATGAGTACTCGCAGAGAATGCTAGACTCATCCTTTAAAAGTTCTTCTCTGGGACACCTCTCATAAGTACATTCTTGTTCGTTTATATGTATATTAATGTTTGCCTATAGTCCTAAGCAAACAATTGGCACACCTCCCCAGTCTGGGTGCCTTCACATCTGAAATGTTGTATTTGATCCTTTCTGTATCTTTAATGCCAGTATTCAGTTGATTAACAAACACTACATATCACTACTGCATGCAAGAGAGCTGGCTGGGTAAGCCTGGAACAGGGTTTCACTTCTATTCTCTTTATGTTTCCTCATCCGTAAATGCAGCAATAACATCTCCTCATGAGGGTTAAAGCAAACTATAGGATCATGTGTGTATTAGCATGGTATTTGAGACGTAGATATATTTTATGGTTATTATTATGTTAATACAGTTAAGAATATAAAGTTATATATGGTGTGTATATATTCTAGGAATACTCTATCACACTGGAGTTGATGGCCAGCAGCACAACCAAAATGGCTGTCATGTGCATCTGTGAAGTGTCCCACTTTGAAATCAGTCCTCTCCTTGAATGGCTATCAACATATTAAGTGGTGTGTCTTGCCTGATGTGGATCATACTCACTCCATGGTCATGTTCCACTTCCATGGCAGCTTAGCTCAGGGTTAGGATGAACAAATACCAAGCCTGATGTGCAAGATAGTTAGGTTCATAGAATAACCCAGTATGGACCAGTCTGTTGTTTCCATGCTACATTTGGAGGGGGAAGGCTGGGCACAAGGGCTTTGAACATGTGAGGTAGGCACTCCACCAATGAGCTACATCATCAGCCCTTGACTTTGTAAGACAGGGTCTTACTACGTAGGCCTGGCTGGCCTTTAACACGTGACCCTCTTGTTTTTACCTCCTATGTTCTGGGATCACAGCCATTTGTCACTCTGCCCAGCCTACTTTTCATCTTTTAGTAATGTTTCCCCCTAACATTATAGCATTCTAAGTAAAGATAAGCAAATATTTTTGCAAGATTATTTTAAAAAGCTATAATGAACAACAGTGTATTATTCAAAACTAAAAGTAAAATCATTGTTGGTATGTTTTAGCAAAAACTTTGTAGGGAAAATTTCTGGAAAAAAATGTGATGTATACAAATGTATGAGTTATATATGATCATATTTTATCCCATCATGAATGAGAACAGCCAGCAACTATCATTTCTACTCCAGTGTAGCCTCCTTAATGTACAAACATTAAACGTGGCACCCATGAAGGCCACATCTCCCTATGTTTTAAAAGAGTATAATATGACAAGATTATTTTTTTAAGAGCAAGATTGTTGCCCATAATTTGAGTGACATTGAATGACAAGTAACATAAATTGCTTCAGCACAGTAACTGATGTCAGTTAAAATCTCTCTCCTTCCCAGAATCCCCACCTAGGAATTCATGAGCTGACCCAGGGATGACAGAAACACCTTCTTTTTCACTAATGTTTCGTCTCTGGTACCAATGTGTGCTAAGTTGTAGCACCTCAGAGCAGCTGGTTCTGAGCCCACCAAAGGGTAACATCTTTTGCTGTTGGTTTTGTTTTTCCCTCAAAATCCAAAAAGCAATCCCTCCTGAAAAGCAGAGATGTGGATCCAAGAAAAAAAGGAAAAGCTCTGTTCCAGAGTTTCCCTCCTTCCCCCCATGGTTTCGTGTGGGACTACAGTGCCGGTGCCTTTGCACACCAGAGTCAAAAGAGACACCCTGCTAAGGTGGGGAGGTCAGTAGAGCCTGCGCTGCTTGTTTTTAGGGCTCACCACTTCTCGAGTGGGAGGGAGGGTGCTAGGAAACTGGCATCTACTATGCTTACCAGAATTCCTGAGAGTTGTAAGAAGAAGGGTTTTCTCTATCGAGGCTGGCACAGAAGCATCAAAGTTCCAGAAAGGGGCTTCTGAAATCCAATTTGACACCTTAGGGGCTATGGGACTTGAATTGAGAACTGACAGGTGTGTGTCTGTTGTATGCTTATGAGAAAAAATTCACACACAGGGCTGCCAATGATGCTACAGAACAAAGGAAAAAACAAAGACAACAAAACTATAGTATGTAACTTTAAAACTATAAATAAAAAAATTATGTCAGAGACATAACAGACATAGCACATTTTGCAAATTTATAATTAGATTACATTTTCAAAGTTACGTTCCCCTCATGCTTCTGGGCCTCCTTTAGGATTAAGGTCAACACATTTCAGTTTCTTCTGTATCACTAGAAACATGAGAGACAGGAAATGAAGGCTCTCAGGCAAAAGCTGTTAGCCAATCCCAATACAGGAACTCCTGGAACAGAAGTAGAGATCCATCCCAAGCTAATAAACATAGCTCACTCATCCTCCCAATACATAGGAAAAGGATGCACACATACCCAGAACTGAGGTGGGCCCAGGGCCTGTAAGAGTTGATAAGACAGTTACCTCAGTTGTGAGACACAGGATAAATAAGTGAGGTAAAAGGCCTTTCAGATAGAGTTGAGTGTGTTGAGTTGAAATGGGAAGAATGATCTGGTTGTGCAGGGGATGGGCATGTCCCTTCACTGAGAACAGTCACCTAAGGAGGTGACTTTCCAACAGTAAAACATGAAAGTTATGTAACGTCAACACTGAGGAGGCCGAGGCAGGAGGCTCATGAGTACGTCAACCTAGACTGTACAGTAAAAAACAACACACACACACACACAGGGAGGGACAGAGCCAAGTGTGGGAGCTGAAGAAGGGATGATCTACAGGGTGACTCTTCTAGGTGTAGAACAGGGTCTTAAATGGGTTCATAGGTTTTAGTTTTAACAGCTCTAATGCAATGTAAATTCATATGCCATATGATGATTCTCATTTTAAGATTATATACACGTCAGTGGTTTTAAGTATCCAGTTTTGTTCAGCCTAGCACCAGAAACCACCATATACTTCATTTCTAGACACATTATAGACACGAGATGATGGCAGCTTGTACCTGGTGCCTTCTGCAATCCACTGGTATCAGAATCTGTCTGTCAGGTTGTGTGCTTGGGGACTTTGTTACTTTACCTGCTAAACTGGATATATGTGCCACAGATTATTCATGGGTTGATGTGTGGAGTGCTTCCATGTTTTAGACATTACCAACAATGCTGCTCTGAACACTTGCATAAAAGTTCTACATGGAGAGAACCTTTCCTAGGAACAAAGACTGGTAGTGTTGCTAGGTCACCTGCTTTGTTGTAGCCTTCTTATCTCCTGTATTACTTGCACATTTTACATTTTTAGCAGCAGTGTATAAAAGTTGCAATTATTTTTTCTTCATCAATATCTCTTAATATCTATTTGATGAAATAAATTTTAGAAGAGCATTTACATTCTCCTAACAGTATCACTACTTAAGAAAACTAAAAACGAAAGCTGATTGGATATTGAGTACTCTGACCAGCTGAAGTCATTCTAGAATTCTACAGGGTAGCATGGCATCAAGACAACCTAACACCATGTGCAAAACTATAACCAGGGGAGAACGTGGAATATATCTTTGCTCAAAATTTGATAAAAATATGCATTCAAGGGACTGGAGTGATGGCCCAGCATTTAAGAGCCTTGACTGCTCTTCCAAAGCACCCAAATTCCCAGCACCCAAATGGCAGCTATTCCAGTTCCTCAGGGATCTGACACCTTCTCCTGGCCACCTCAGGCACCAGACATGCATGTGGTACACAAATATGTACACAGGCAAATCACCCATACACATAAAATGAAAATAAAATATAAAAATCTTCAAAACTAATTCTAAGACAGGAAAAAAAAAAAAAAACCAACCAACCAACCAAACAACCAACCAAACAAACAAAAAACCCCAAAACCAAAAATCAACCAATCAAACAAACAAACAAAATCCCCAAGCCCTTGGCATGGTCAAACTCAGAAGTGGAAGACTTCCTAGCTTAAGTTTCTCATTCTATAGCTGAGTAAAGTGGGAGCCAAAGAAAATGACTTTTCCAAAGGGGAAAGCTCAGCTCAGCTCAGAATGCCTATTGGCTCCTATTTTGTGTTCTTAGAAATTCCGGCAAAGCTGTGTATGATAGTACAAGCCTGTCATTCTAGAAGGCTGAGACAGGAGGATAGTGAGTTTGAGGCTAGACTTTGCTACACTGTGTGATTCTGGCTTAAAATAAAACTCTGATGAATCAAAGAAAATAGCTGTAAGGTTAAAAAAAAAAAGTACAGCCAGTAGCTCCAATTCCTCACCCCAGCACATGCTACAGCAATTAAAACATAGCACACGGTGACTGTTGCTTCGCTTTAATCATGTGCTGCCTGGGAAATGTTGATGGACATGTGCTTTGGAAAGTCAAATAAAACCACAAAGTTGCTTGTCACTGGCTCAACTTCTTTAATTTACATAGTCTCAGCTTGCCTTTGGGGAATTTACAGACCAAAGCAAACCTGTCCCCTAGAGACACTGTGGCAACAGTTCTCAGAGCAGAGTTATTCTCTTTGTTGTTACAGTCACTTATAATCAGAGAATCAGAGTGTTAGCACAAGTCCACAGGATTTCCTGGAGACAGCAGTGGGACCAGAATCTACCCACAAGTCTCAGGAGCTACCCTTACCTGAGCGAAACACCCACATCTAGCATCTCACTGAGGCCCAAATGCCAAGAAACCCCCTCCCTCCCCATGAACATATCTGTTACCCATTCTCCACCCTAAGGCTGCTCCCCCGCTTTTCTTTGAAATCTGAGTAGGATATCTGTGACCTGTCGGAATACACTTGCTTGTTTGCTTTCTCCTAGGTTTTCCTTAATGCAATAACATGACATGTCAACATGGGGTGACAAGTAAATCCTCAATCAAAATAAGTTCATAACCAAACACAGGAGGGAAAAGAAAAGCCATAGAAAAAGTGGCTGCAGAGGTCCTGACTGGAGGCCAAGGGCCAGGAAAGCATTAACGTGACACAGCCAGTTTCTCACAAAAACAAAGCAGGGCTCTTACTTTTGACTTAGGCATGTTTACCGGTCTCTCAAGCTACAACATGCCTATTGTGACATAAGCATGACAACAAACATCTTATGACATTCAAGTACAATGATGAGTATTTTAAACCTGTTTCCTATGCTTCAATTTTCTAATTTCTAGAATGGAAACAATACATCTATTCGCCTCTACCATAAACCTATTCTCTTTATTGTAAATAAAATAAGCTCCTCTTCATTCTCTGACCTTTAGATGAGCTTCATGATATGGTTTTTCAGTGTTGTTTAGATTTCCATTGGGCTGATAACTAAGGATTTTAAGCAGTGTCTTCTGTTTCTTTCAGTCATTTTGATTCCTCAATTGACAGTTCTCTATTAAGTACTGTACACTGCTATCTATTATGGTTATTTAGAGTTATTTATTGTTGGTGGTATGTCATGTAAGCCCAACAGAGTTCATTAGATGAGATTCCCTGATCAGGAGATTATTCTGTTATTGTATTTTTAAAATCGGTGGTCACTGTGTCATTCATGGGTCAGTTCTGTTGCAACATCTCAGAAACTGATGATGCGAAACAGTACAGTTTTTTAAAATCGTGTAATCATTCGATTGTTAAAAATCTACTATTGCATAATCAGTATTCACTGTATAAGGCAGTGTCCCCCATTCTCTGGGCACTGCTTCTGGTACCGATCTACTGCTGTGTCAGTCCCAGAGCAGCCAAATGACGGATGACACCATCATTACTTATGCAAACAAATATGTTAATAAATTGATAGTCCTGCTTACTTAACGTTCATAAAATGGAAACAAACTCCAGTGATTGTCAAGGAAGAAGTACTTAGATAATTAAATAATGCTACACGATTAACTCCGTGGAAGAATGGCCAGACCCCAGTCAAGATTAACAAATTCTTCATCGATTTAAATAATTAATGTACAATGAAAAATGATTGAATAATGACATGGTGGGGCATTCGTAAATCCCACATGGAGTAGTCAGACTGATCTCTTCCTGGAATAATGATGTGTTTAAAAATTAAATTGATAATTACTTAGTGTGCATTTTATATTAACACTGATGAATGGCACCAAAGTCCTAAACCTATTGCTGATGTAAGATCTATTTATATAGCTAAATGATGAAGTAATGAGATGATGTTACATCAACTCCCAAAATCTGACTCCAAAAGGGACTTATGGTCCATAACATCACCTGTATTTTAAATTCGTTAATTAAATGATGAATTATCATTCAATTTCCTAGTTTAACAGCTAAGGAAGTGTAAGGAGGCCCAAACTCCAGGGATCACTGAATACATAATGACAGATGTTCATAATTAAATGAATAAACATTAAACAAGTGAGTGGCGTTTTATCTGTGAAGCGTAAATGATTGCTCCATACTGAAGGGTCATTGAGATCTTAATCATAGATATGAACAAAAAATGAATGAATAAAGAGATAATTTCTCATAATTCACCCCTAGAGAGATTACAAATTGATATCAACATTGAATTAAAGAAAGAAAATGAGAAAGAAAGAAAGGAAGAAAGGAAGGAAGGAAGGAAGAAAGAAGGAAATCACAAGAGTCAATTTAACACCAACAAGGTGGATTCAGACTCCCCTCTTCCTGGAGTAGAAAAAGACAGATTTGAATAATGAAATAATCAGATAGTTAGATCATCTGTGACACTTTAGTCAGCTCCTCCACGGAAGCTCGGATTGTTCGTTGGGAGCAGTCTTGTAGTTCTCTAGACCATTCTTTGTGTTCAATTTTATCTTCAAACCAATATTGGCTCCTTCTTTTATGTTCTCTCTCTCTGTCTCTCTCTGTCTCTCTCTTTCCTCTTTGAGCTTCCTTTGAAAGTCTATTATAATTGCCCTTCCTGGAGAGTGAGATCAACAAGTAACTTCTCCCGGGAGCCCTCAACTAATGCCTGTTGAAAACAGGATCAAACACCCATACATAAACACTGAGTCAAACTAGAACCCAGATGCAGATGGAGAGAACAAGACCATGCGGCAGAAACACATACAGACAGCTTACCTGAACAAGGATGAGCTAAAGGACACTAGACTGATAGCTGGGATGCCAGCACGGGACTGACTCAGGCCCCCCTGAATATGGGTCTCAGCCAGAAGGACTGAGCAGTCTAAGGAACCTCAGACAGTGGAGCCAGGATGTATCTCTGGTGCACACAAGGACTTTGCGAACATATCCCCCATGGAGGGATAACTGCCTTAATCTAGAGACAGGAGAGAAGCACTAGTCCCTACTTCACATGACCTGCCAGATCTTCATGACCCCAACTGTGTGGGATTCCCCTACATATGGAATTGGAGTGGAGGGATAGGAGGGGAGGGTGGTTAGAGTGCATGTGAGAGGGCAGAGAGGGTTAAAGAGAGGGGAGGAGGGAGGGAGGAATGGAAGGAGGAAAGGAGAGGGAACTGGGATCGACATGTAAAATAATAAATTAAATTAAAAAAAATGCTTTGACTCCAAAATTTAATTTGAAGGACAAGTTACTGGGGAAAAGGATTTCTATTTTTCTTTCCACAGAAAATGAAAAGATGTGGATTTCTTCCAGACTAATGTCGTTTAATCACAGCAGACTGCCTGAATCAGAGTACAAGTTCATCCTACATTCAAAACGGCTGGACAAAGCAGCCTTACAGACTACAGCCAGGATTTCTGAATCTTCTTCTAATCCCCTTGACAGTGCCCCTTACCAGCTGGAAGTAGTTTGGAAAGAATGACGCCCAAATTCCCAAATATTGTGTATAAATGTTTGTTTTCATTTAATTGGACTTTGTTATATAAAATTAAATAAAATAAAATAATAAAATAAAAAAAATTAGGACTATCCTCTAAAATTAATAAAGCAATGCAAATGTTCTTTTCAATGCTGTTAACAGTTCACTGATCAGAGACAATGACTTTTTTCTAAACTCAGTAAACCAAATCTCTGGTGCACTGACCACAGGCAGGTCAAAATAAGTGTTTTTTTTTTTTGATCTCATGCTTCAAAAGAATTACTGGCATTTTATAATATGTCTGTAAATTGTAACCAAAATGTGTTCCTTGTAATTTCTGTATAAAAACCTAATACTCTAAATGAAAAATCTCAGCAAGTGCAAACATCCTCCAGTGTGTTTGTGTCTGTCTGTCAAGCCAAAGCCACTCCTGACCTGGTCATCGAGTTTTGGTACCCATGGGGACCCATCACCCACTGAGCAGTGTGCATCATGAGGTGTTATTTGCCTGGTTGTACAGGAACTTCCAACTATCAGGAAATAAAAGCAGGAACCACTTCCAAAAGATGATAATTTGTCTTTCATAAGAAAGCTTGATGATTGCTCTATAACTGTAGGAATTTTATTCATGAACCTCAGAAAAACTGCTTGACAAATGCAAAATTATAAAAAGAGCATTCTTCATGGAAAGTTGAAAATTTAGAGAGGAATGGAGCTAGGAAGATTTTTGTTTATGAACACTACTGTTTGCCAGCACATTTTAATCAGTGAGCAGTTTTAAACAATCTGCATTATTCAAGGATTCAAGCTTCTCTACATATACAGGACTGCTAGGATTAATCTCTCCATTTATGTAGAAAGCAGATGTTCTAGAATATCTCAAAAGTTGTTTCTCAAGTAGTCCAGCAATGCCTGCCTACCATGTAAAATCTTAAGAGTACAGTAATTGTCTCAACTTGTCTTCAATATATACTAAATTTTGCAAAGAATCTGGCTATAATGCTAGGATAGGAATGAATTTGTTCACCAGAATTAGGGGAAGCAGCCAAAGAGAGAGCTTCCTCCTTTACATATGCAGGCTAACACCAGATGATGTGATGCATATTAAAGGTGCATCTGATTCTTTCTTGATTTGTGTAAATTTGCATTGCTGTTTTCAAGAAAGGGTTTATCTGTGTAGCCCAGGAACTCATTCAGTAGACCTGGCTGTCCTCAAATTATGAAAATCAGACAGCCTCAGCCTCATGAGTTTTGGGCTTAAACGTGTGCACTGCCACCAAGCAGCTAAAGGTGGATCTCATCACCTTTTCCACAACAAGGTTCCTCTCTGTATCTTGGGCTGTCCTAGCACTTACTCTGCAAGTCAAACTTGAAGTTTATAGAGTTCTGCCTTCCTCTGCAGGTGCTGCATCTCTTTGGTTTGTCTGCCATGTTGAAATGGTGGATATTTGTCAAGCAGCAATGGCACCAATGTACTACACACCATTATTTCACAATAACGATTCATGTGCTATTAATATGTACATAAGTAATTATTATTTGAAATTCCATGTTCTTCATGTCCCCATGATTTTTCCATGGGCCCCTTCATCTTGAAGTACTTCCTTCAAATGAGGATCACAAAGAGATTCTTTATAATGTCAGGGTAAAGGAATATAATGATTGAGTCAGTAGAGGAATAGAAGACAGAAAGAGAGGGAGAGAGAGAACATAAAATAGGGAGCCATTATAGGATTGAAGAGAAAACTGAACTTAAAGAATTGTCCAGAGAACCCCAACTAACAATTTGATCAACAGTGGAAAGGCTACCATAAATGCCCTTGCCTGATAGAGAAATTGATGACTAACTTATCCACCATCATAGCGCCCTCATCTAGTAACTTATGGAAACATAAGCAAACACCCACAACTAAACACTGAGCTGAAAAACAATCCAGATGCAAAGAGACAGGACAAGACCAGTTTGCAGAAACAATAGAGACAGCTGACCTGAACAAGGAGGAACTAACAGCCCCCCAGACTGTTAGCTGGGAATAGAGCATGGGACTGACTCAGAACCCCCTGAATATGGGTCCCAGCTAGAAGGCCTGAGCAGTCTAAGGAATTTCAGGCAGTGGAACCAGTATGTATTCCTGGTCACAAAATGACCTTGTGGGCATATGCCCCATGGAGGGATACTCCTTTAACCTAGAAACAGGAGAGAAGACCTTTTCCCCACTTCAAATGACTTGACAGATTTAGATGACCCCTCATAGATGGCATCACCCTGTAGTGAGATAGTCCTTCTGTAGCACTGACCACGCCCATTGGGGGGTGGAGCCATGGGCGGAAGGGACCTGTGGAAGGAGGTCAGAGGGGGCCAGGAAGGTGCTCTCTTTCTGGCGTGACTCGGACAGGAGAGGATCGGGTTGAATTTCCTGGTGTTCATCTGTCTAGGTTGTAAGTTATTTCTCCCTGAATAAACATCTATTCGCCCTATTTGTTTATCCTGATCCTTATTTACCGCAATATCACCCTACATGTGGACTGAGGGGTATGGGAGGGGAGGTTGATTTGGGTGCATGTAAGGGGAGAGAGAGGTAAAGATGGAGGGAGAGAGGGCGGGAGGGAGGAAGTAAGGGAAAGAAAACTTGGATTGACATGTAAAATAAAAATTAAAAAAAGAAAAAGCTCATGTGGAGGTTTTTGTTTGTTTGTTTGTTTGTTTTTGTTTTTAATTAGGGGAAAGGGAATGGGAAATGGCAGAAGGGACGGGGAGAGACTGGCCTCTCGGACAGGCGCAATAGTACAGAAAGGTGGATGAAGGAGGGAAGCAGAGGGACAGGCAGAGAAACAGAAAGAGAGAGAGAGGAACAGAGTGAGAAAGAGATAGGTGGCCAGGACCCTTTAAAAAGGGAACATAGTGAATGTGCACATGTGGTGCTCTTAGTGGCTGTAGCTGTGCACATAGCCTGTCAGAACCCGAAGGACAAGTCAGTAAAGATGTCCAAATACTAACAGTTACAGCAAAAGTGCTTAAAAGCTAAAAATTAAAACTGGAATATGAACTTAGGCAGACAGATCAGTTAGTAAATGTCTTGTTGTAGAAGCATGTGGATCTAAGTACAATCCCTTTTATGCAGTCACCCTGAAACGCAGGGACAGTATTGCACATGTGTAATCCTACACTTGGTAGGTAGAGATGTTTGGGGCCTGTTGGCCAGCCAGCCAGTGCTTCTAGGCTGGTTGTTTATTT
Source organism: Phodopus roborovskii (assembly GCF_943737965.1). NCBI lineage: Eukaryota > Metazoa > Chordata > Mammalia > Rodentia > Cricetidae > Phodopus > Phodopus roborovskii. The sequence continues at coordinate 45,538 of NW_026126138.1, forward strand.
TTGAGGCTATGTGTTTAGTGAGTTAGATGATAGACAGTAGATGATTGATTGATAGATAAATAGATACATGCATACATGCATGCATAGGTACATAGATAGATAATTGATGATTATAGACAGATAAATGATAGGAGATGATAGATAGATAGATAGATAGATAGATAGATAGATAGATAGATAGATGATAGATAGATGAAAAATAATTAAGGGGCAGACAAGACATCTCCATGAGTAAAAATGCTTGACATAGTTTCCTGACAGCTTGAGTTAGATTTCCAGAACTCCTGTAATGATGAGAGGAGAGACTGACTCCTCATAGCTCTCCCCTCACTTCCACATGTATCCCCTTCCCTACACACACCCCATTCACAGGGTTGCATGTTTTAGGAAAACAAGATGATAGTCCTGACCTAAACACACACACACACACACACACACACACACACACACACAGAGAGAGAGAGAGAGAGAGAGAGAGAGAGAGAGATATCCACTACATATGGATACACAGAGAGGATGACACAGAATACAATTAGGCCAGCAGAATGGAGGAAGGGGCTGCCTTGGCTTTTAAAATCAGAAAAGGAACATGGATCATCACATATTAAGATTAAAAGTAACCACTCCAAGCAATTAATGTTTAACAGTGGTACTTGTACAAGTAGGGAGAAAGACACAAAAGAGGACACTTGATCAGTCATTACTTGGAGAGGGTGCCACAGATGCTCAGAAAGCTGAGTTTGTATAAACTTTGCCTACTATAAAATTTCAGCTTGCAGGTGTATGTATTTTGACACATCTATGCCTGTGTTTTTCTGTCTCAGGAAAAAGGCTTCAGCCAGTTACCCAGTAAGCTAAAAAGTGTTGGAGTCAGTTACTTAGAGCTGATCCAGAGTTCTAGAATTTTCAGTTCCTCAGTTCACTAAAATCCAGCTAGTGAAAGAAATGAACAACTCCCATTGTTCTAAGGCAGACTTTGCTTCTCTCCAAATAATACAACATGAAGTCACAGTCTCTATAGACAACAACTGCTCTTCCAGTATGGCCAGTATAATTTGTTACTTTTAAAGAAGTAAAATTTTCTTCAATTGTTTAAAGTTTTATTGAGGGGGAGGTAATAAGTTAGGAAATATAGAAACAAGGACATTTGCACTATGAATCACCATTGCTACAGTATATAGCCATAGTTTGTTCATCAACAGACACAGAATAAAAACAAAACATTTAATGAGTTTGATTTTTATTCATTGAAGAAAGATGAACTGCAGGAAAAAAGTTTAGATCATTCCAAACAAAGTATGATTGACAATAACATTCATTGTAAATCAATTTGTTAACTCAAGTTAGAAATGATCATTATTACAAATATATCCAACAATTTCTCTTAAGTTATCTAGTACAGAAAGATTTGTTCAATTTTAAGAGGAATTTTTGGGGTTAATGTATTGTCTTATCCATAGTGTAATGAATTTTTTAATTCAAACTTTAAAGGAATTTTAAATTAAAATAGCATTGTTCAGTGATTTGACTTGGCTCAAACCCTATTAAAAAGCATTTCAAATTTAATAAAGAAGTCTCTTGCACTCTAAACGTGTCTTTTCTAGTGCCTCACACACTGCATTTATAGAGAACAGAATATGTACTTTGCTTATCCTGAATTACCATAGACTGTTATTTAGCCAGCAGGTGGAGCCATCACGTGCCTAAAACAGAAATCATAATGTAAATGTCATCTGTCCTCAGAGCCCAAGTTTGTTTTACTTTCTTCACTAAAGTCTATAAATAAAGGAAGTAATACCTTCAAAAAATAAAAAAAAGAAAAAGAAAGTTACTGAAATCAAAGCAAAAATATCTGTTATATATGTGTGTCTGTAATGTAACTGCAGGTTTTCAGACAATGGCAATTGTCTGTAGACTGGATATCAACTTTATGGGATCTATTTTGGTCTGCAACTTGTGAAACATTGGAATCATGAAATTCTAATTTCCTCAGGAACCTCATTGTGAAAAAAGACTCAAGACTCAGGAACTGACAATGTGGGAGGGTTTTAAATATGGGAATATTCACTATCTGGCTTAGTTATATTATTTAGTTTTGCATATATTTGTCTTCTTTCAAAGTCTGTTTCGACCTCTTAGGTGCATTATTAAACATATATTTTCTTTATTTTTCAAAATTAGTCAAACAAAATAAATATGATTTAAGATTTCATTATTTTGTCATTTTTCTTTTTGTATTATTTTTTCTCTTCTTTTTAAGAATAATGTCACTATGACTCCCAACCTGGCCCAGAACACACCGATATAGATGAAGATTTCCTAGGATATCAGAGAGATCTGTCAATCATGACAACAGAATGCCTGTCACTAGATATGTTGATTCAATTATTTGGCTTACTGAGGATGAGAGACTGACCCTTGCCAGTTCGGGTATCCAGGACACAGTGCCTGGTGGTCAGCCAAGCAACAGAAGAAATTTCTCATCAAATATATCTTTTTGCATCAAAGTCAACTGATTTTCAAATATGAGAAATATTATCTTCCTCACCATTGAGTCTGTTTTGACTCATCAAAGATCCAGGGAAAAATACTGCCTTATTCTGCACATGGTGAAACCCAGGCTGATAGAGATAAATGAATGTATCACTATGGAAAGCTGAATCCACCTTATCCACGCATGGTGGCAGTGGCCTGTGATAATTGTACTTAGAAAGTGTAGGTGTGTGTTTCAGGATTTCAAAGTCATCCAAGATAAAAATTGTCCATGGGGTATGGTGGGAAGACCAAAGAACAAATAGGGGATATTCTTCGTTCAGAACAGTGTCCATAATCTTCCCCAAACCTCTAGGAATTCAGGGCATTGTCACCAGCAATTGTTAGCTAGGATATTTACCACCCATCTACTTATTCTTGTTAATATTTCCTGACTAAGGTATCCCAGATCATTTTTGTGTCCAGATGCATAGTGCTCAGAGAGAGAAATTTCCCTGAATTTGGAAGAATTATCCACAGGCAAAACTGAGCTCCCTAATTGCATATGCAAAACCACATGTTCAGTCCTAAAATGATATATACATAACCAAGAGAATTGGACTGTATTGGTTTTATTTGTATGTTTGGGCATCCATATTCAGAAGTGCTTAACAAGAAAGGAATTTAAAGGGAAGCATATGGGAAGGGTTGGAGAAAAGTCGGGAAGCTGTAAATTGTTATAATACATTTTAAATAAAAGTTATGAGAATACATTTTAAATAATGAAAATGACTAGAAATATAGCTTAGTACTCAAGAGCACTCGTTGTTATTCCAAAGGACACAAGTACCATTTCCAGAAACCATAACATATAGCCATCTTCTGTAACTTGAGTTTCAAGGGAGATGCTGCCCTACCCCAGCCTTTGCAGGTACTGTGCCCAGGTGGCTGGAGGAAAACAGCCATATACATTAAATAAAAAAAAATTAAAAATGAAATTCTCTACAATCGTGTCACAGCCCTGTCATAGACATCAGGTAGACCTAGTTAAGATTAACTCCTGGTCCTGCATGGAAGCAAACGTGACCTTCCTGTGAGATATCATGTTCAGAGGTTAAACTTAGCCATATTCTGAGGTTGAAATAGCTCACAAGGACTGGTTGTCTAAGAACAGAGTCCAGGGTGCAGATGTGTGAATTGTCCTTGATGTTTTCTGTATTTGTGTCTTCTGTCCTTTGTATGTGTGAGATTCATTGACTCTGATACATCTTTAAAAAATATTGAGAAATTTTATACTGTATGTTATAATTTATGGTCCAAGAGATAGATTTTTCTGTGTAAGTCTTCATCTGTCTTAGTGGCTGCACTTGCATTCTGCTGTCCCTATTTAAATTGCTTGAAGTATGTGCTTGGGCCTGTTCCTAAAAGAGACTTAAGTATAGTATCATGCATGGGATGGAATATCTGTTCTAGATTGTCTTCTTCTTGCAGATATTTTCAACTTGGTCTTTTGGGCATCTTCCCCACCCTGCTGCCAAATAAATCACACACAGAGGAATATTCTTATTTGTGAATACCTGCCCTTCCTTAACCTGGCTTGTTTCTAGCTAGTTTTTCTTATCTTTAAATTTCCCCCATCTACCTTTAGCCTCTGGGATTTTTCTATTCCTTACTTCTGTGTATCTTACTTTCACTCTTGCTCTGTTTTAGACTATGTGGATGTGCCTTGCTTTTCTTATTCCTTCATGTCCCCTGCTGAACTTCTCATATTTATTCCCTCTGCCTTCCAGCCCTGCCTATCCTTTCCTCTGCCTTGCTATTGGTCAGTCAGTACTTTATTAGACCATCAGGTGCTCTACACATGCAATTTACCACAGCTTCACAGAGCTAAACTAACTCCACAGTAAAGAATGTAAATCATCTTTCTCATCATCATTTAATATATGTTCCATGGCATAAGAAAATTAAGATAACTTAAATAAATTTCCACAACATCACCTCTTTGAGATTAGCTCATTCTTAAAAATACTTGGGTTCATTAATCATTTAAATATGTGGAGTGAATTCTTCCTGGGAAGACATATTAAGGCTATAACAGTTATATCTCTACAATTACAGAAAATGTTTCTGAGACAGCACTCTTTTGTTGATGCAGCTGTCTTTGGTTCCTAGCTTTATGTTTTCTAGGTCAATGAACTTACTTAGTCTTAAATTGCAAATTTAAACTTTAAATTAATTGGCTGTACCACCTCTGAGTTTTCAAATTACAATTTTGAGTCCTGTAGTCAACTAGCAATTGCAGTTACCAGTAAAGGAATTCTTGTGGAACATGTCTCCTGCATTCAAATCCAAATAGGAGGAATACTTTCTTGTGTACACTATAGCAGGAAATGGTAGGCAATCAGTTGCTGGATTTACCATGCAACTGGAAATTATCCAGAAGGTGGTAGCTTTAGTAATTTCATGAATTTCCAAGATCGGGATTGTGGTTGTCAGTCCTAAATGCCCTGTTGATTTTGTTCATTAAGTTCTTGAGTTACACTGTATTCCTCTTGTGGATTATTTTTCTGATTAGCCTCCTTCATCATTTTTATAATTCCTTTAATTACCAAATCCATTGGTTCACTTTATCAAGGGACTTGCTCTTGGATGAGGCACAATTCTGCAATCAATCTTGGATAAATCTCTTTTTCACATGAAAGACAGGACTTTGAAACATGCTATCTTGTACTTTCTACTCACCATATCCTGTCACTCATGTCTACTTAGCCAATCAGAGACTCAGGAAGATCTGTTTAACTGAAGGGAGGATTCTTCTAGGACCCAGAGTTCTGCTTTAGTTCCACTTGTGAGGAATTCTAATGTTTTGTGTGCACTTTTCTTTGGGCTCAGCTGTGGGTTGAGTGCTTGAAAGCCCACAACCTCCCATGGTAATATAGGACCCACTGTCCCAGAAGGGAAGGAGTGGCTTGGAAAGGTGTGTGTGATTCCAATGTTCCTAGATTGAGAATTGCAGCAGCTGATGCTGAGCCCCGGGGAGCTGTTCCTTCCCCAACTGGGTGGGAAGCAGCAGCCAGAAACTGGTTGTGCTTGCTTCTTGCCTAGTGATGTGCATCCTATATCTGCTTGTCCTTTTTCTTCCTTGCAATTCCACTGGGCAGGGGAACAGACTTTGATCACATCACACTGTTGGAATTTGCCTGTTCATAGTGTAATGGAAGAGCATCTTGATCCAGACTGTGAATAGAATATGCCTGATTTTGACATTCCTTTGAATTGCTGATAACTGTTGTGCTGGATTGTCAGCATGGAAGACATATGTGCCCAATTCACAGAGAGCTCATCTCTCTAGTATGTTCCAGAAGTTCTGAACTTTTAATATTTAACATTTAGGTTCAGGATTTATCTGGAGTTAATTGTATTGAGCTTGTAAATTGTATCTCTTATGTACAGCAGTAATCTACTACTAAAGTGTTTTGTAGAGAGTATAACAGATGACATAAAAACATACCATATCTTAGGAGAGAGACATTAAGTCACATAAAGTATAATTTAGATAATTTAGGGCTGCTTCCTGAATAGCCCAGAATTCTTTGACCTATATGCTAACCACACCTATTAGAAATTGATATGTTAAGATGTAAATGTTTTTTCATCAGGATTAAAAGCATTTGAGCTGCATTTCCATAATGAAAGAGAAAATCCTGATTTTACAACCAGTGAAATGCCAACTGAACATCAAAGAACAGTCCTCTAAAGTGCTGTTCAAGGTTCATAACAGGGTTGAACCAAACAATAAATCCTGTTGTAAGTTAAAGTTTAATTTATTCTAGAACAGTATATCTCCAGGTTTTCTGAAAAACGGATGGGAGGAAAGGCCAGGTTTATTGATTGATGTCACTTGAACCCTGTCTGTAGCATAACAAGTCATTGCCCTCATTATCTTCTTGACTAAACAACCTTAATTCTTGGATTGCTAGTCTGTAGCATCGCAGAGTTCTAAAATTACCAGTCTATACAACATAAGGCTGTGTCCAAGGCCCTGACCAAAAAAAGAAAAAAAAATCATAAAGGATTTTCATGTGGAGCATGGCTTCTTGTTTCAGAACCTAAGAAGAAAAACAGTGCACTGTATACACTTCAGGGAAAAACACTCTAGGCAATGGTGAGATTACAACTTGCAGCTTAAGGCAGTGAGATTCATGGGTCTCCATTAAAAGAAGGGCATGATGGTGTAGGTTGAGTGGCTTTCTGGGTTATTTTCCCACATGTATTCATTCCTTCCATGTGAATGACAACACAGAATTGCTGTGTGTGCAATGTAGGGAGGGAAGCTTTCACTACTCGGTGTTCAGTTTCCAATTAGGGTGATCTCCTGTATTGATGTTTAGAGTCAGAAAACACAGATGTTTATGATTCATAATAGTAACAAAATTATAGTTAGGAGGTAGTAGTGACAGCTATTTTATAGTTGTTAGGTTGCCAGAACAGGAAGAACTAACTGTGTTACAGTGACACAGCATTAGGAAACTTGGGAACCAGTTGTTTAGATTAATGAGTCCTAGGGCTCAGGCTTGCCTCACACTATCTAATTGAGGAGTTGTTTGTAATTTTATACAGCTGATTAATCCTGGGAAGACAGTTTACATTGCGTCCAGGCAGGACATTGAGTATTGTGTGAAAAGAAAAAAATACCACAGTGAACCTGCTACTTCCAATCCCTCCAGCATTTATGGTGGACTTACCCATGAAGCTGGACCTGTGTATGAATGGTGTTCACTTACCAACTGTAAGGCAGTGGTGGTAATAGAACAAAAAGGGAGGGGTAAGGAGGAGTTCAGATTCCCTGCTTTTGTGGTAGTTGACATTAGCACTGAGAAATGAGGCAATCATTTTTTTTTATGCCAGAGCTTTTACAGTTGAGTATATATCATATTGTGTAAATGTACCCCATTTCTTTTAAAATCAGTTCTCCAGTTAAGGGAATACTTGGTTCTTTCCAGTTTATGGTTATAATGGATAAAACCTTGGTGTTCATTGTGGTAGAAGGGAACAACTTTTGGGTTTATGACTAAGGGTGGTACAGCTGGACATTGACATAAATATACTCTCAGTTTTCTGAAGAATGATGATACTTATTTCCTTAAAGGCTGTATTAAATTGCACTTTTAAAAGGAGTGGAGGCTTGTTGTCCTTGCTTACCTTCCTTACCAGCATGAGCTGTCAATTACATGTTTAATATTTACCATTCTCAAAGTTGTAAGATGGAATCAAAAAGTAGTTTTCATTTGGAATTCTCTGATAGCTAATTGTGTCAAACATTCCTTTAACTGTTTCTTAGCTACTTGTCATATATCTGCTCAGAAATCTTGGCTTACATACATATGCTATTTTTTATTTGGATTATTTACATTTTTAAATGTAGGCAGGTGTTTTGTTCTACCTGCAGCTCTCCAATAAAGACACTGAGGCTTATATCAATTATACATGGCTCTAGCTTATTACCAACTAGCTCTTCTAACTTAAATTAACCCATTTCTATTAGTTTATGTGATGCCCAGGGTTCATGACATTAGCCTGTTCATCTTCTCTTGCTACCTTTTTGTCTGGGCCATGACTTCACTGACTCCACCCTTTTTTCCTGAATTATCCTAGTTTGGTCCCGCCACCAATCTCTTCATGCCCTGCAATAGTATTTTGAGCTCGGTTTTAACGACTGAGAGTAAAACAAATTCATATTATACAGAAAACATTTTTCACAGCATACAACGTTTAGAATTTTTTAGTTCTTTATTTCACCTCTACTGGATGTGGAGTTGTTAAAAAATTTCCCCCATTTCTTAAGCTGACCTTTTGCCTGATAGAGTGTCCTTGGTCTTACACGATCCTTGCAGTTTCATGGTGTCCCATTTATTAATTGTTTTTCTATTCAGAAAGTTGTCCCCTGTGCCAATGTATTCAAGGCTTTTCCCCACTTGGTCTTGTTTCTGCTTCAGTGTGTCTGATTTTCCATTGGGGACTTTCACACGCTTGACTTGAGTGTTGTGCAGGGGGATCTATATGAATCTATTTCAATTCTTCATGCAAAAATTCAGTTTCACTGGTACAATATGTTGAAGGTGCTGTGTTTTTATCCCATTTTGTATTTCTTAATTTCCTTATCAGAAATCAAGTGTGCACCTGTGTTTTGATAGATGCTAGAGTCTTTAATTCCATTCCATTGTTGAACATGTCTGTTTCCCTGACAGTGCCATGGTATTCCTTAACGGATGTTTCACCTATATTTTTTTGTTATTCATATGAAGTTTCAAACTCTACTTTATAAGTCTTTGATGAAGTGTGCTGTAATTTTTATGGGTATTTTGGTGAATTGTAAATTGTTGTTAGTGGGATGTCCTTTTGACTGGCTTAATGCTATTGATCATGAGTATTGGAAATCTTTCCATCTGCTCATATCTTCTTCAAACTCTTCCTATACATAAATCTTTTTATCATACATTGTCTCACTTGTTTGTTAAGAATTTCTCTTTTTGTGTGTGTCTTTTGTCTTATTTTTTTATTTATTTTATATAACCAAGTCCATTTAAACGAAAACAACCATTTATAGGCAATGTTTGTGAATTTGGGCGTTGTTCTTTCCAAACTACTTCCTGCTGGTAAGGGGCACTGTCATGGGAGATTCGAAGAAGTTTCACAAATCCTGGCTGCAGACTGTAAGGCTGCTTTATCCAGCTGTTTTGAAAGTAGGATCACCTAAGTCCTCTTTTTAGGTGGTCTGGCTTGATCAAACCACATTAGTCTGGAAGGAATCCACAACTTTTCATTTTCTGTGGAAACAAAAATAGAAATCCTTTATCCCAGAAACTTGTTCTTCAACTTAAATTTTGGAGTGAAAGCATTTTTTTTTTTTTTTTGGTAATTTAATTTATTATTTTACATGTTGATCCCAGTTCCCTCTCCCTCCCTCCATCCCTCCCTCCATTCCTCGCTCCCTCCTTTTTTCCCTTTTACACCCTCTGCCCTATCACATGCTCTCTAACCACCCTCCCCTCCCATCCCTCACCCCAATTCCATATGTAGGGGAATGCCATCCAGTTGGGGTCATGTAGATCTGACAGGTCATTTGAAGTAGGGACTAGGGCTTCTCTCTTGTCTCTAGGTTAAGGCAGTTATCTGTCCATGGGGGATGTGTTCCCTTTTGTGCACCAGGGATACATCCTGGCTCCATTGTCTGAGGTCACTTAGACTGCTCCGTCCTTCTGGTTGAGACCCATATTCAGGGTGGCCTGTGTCAGTCCCATACTGGCTTCCCAGTTATCAGTCTGGGTGCCCATTAGATCCAGAAAGAGGAGTTTTTAAAGCAAAGCTGGGAGGTATTGGGGAAGGCTATCTTTTCCGAATCTGGGGCTCTGGTAATCATCCCAGGTTATAAATATCAGACCATAAACATCTGCTTATCTCAGTTCCTGTAGTCTGGTTCATCTCAGTTCCTGGGGTGAGTGGAACAGACTGCTTGTTAAGCAATTTTCTGTTTTACCAAGATAAGGCTCAAATAGAGTTTTAAGTTGTAAGTAATTCTACAAGAGTATGTGACTCAAGGCTGGCTGTGACTCGAGTGCAGCTCCCAACATCTCCCCCTATTTTATTATTTTTTCTGGAGGGTCTGTCTTAAGCTATGTGGTGGGCTCCCACAATCGATACCCTGGGGATGTGCTTGTCACTATGTGATGAATGGGTAGGACCTCTGACTTAGGCTACATAGGGTGCATGCACCTTCAGGACTCAAGGACATGGTCAAAAATCAGGCAATAAACTCAGGCAAGAGGAGTGGGATCCTGAGAGAGGGCCCTTTGCTACTCCCTTCATTGAGGGACCTACAGCCAAATAGGAGGGCCTGCATCTGATTTGTGACACCATGATATTTCTGTCATTGACATCTCCATATTTGAGGGAACCAGGTCCTCTGTTGTTCAAGTCCTGTGAAATCAAGTCCTTGTCTAGGGGGATCAGAAGTGGCATTGTCACCATCCTCAAAAAGTTCCTCAGCGGAGTTCTATTCCTTTACCAAAAGCTGATGGTAGTGTAAAGAAATAGGTTTTTCAATCATGGATATAATTTGAGTTTTGATCAATCAAGTTAATTTCTGGAATGCCCTAGGCCCAAATGTCAGCAATAATCCTACAAATTGTCCCAGGAAAGAAGGAAGCAAGGGAGAAAGCCAAGGGGAGGTGGAAAACCAATTTTTATACCAGGACTCGGTCTGTCCCCACTATCCTTTACATTCCTCAAGACTTTTCTGTACTATATCTAAGCTGTCTTTCACTAAGCCACTCTTACCAGCATAAAAGAAACATTCCTCTTTGAGTGCTGCACAAATTCCTCCTTGTTGTAAATACCATAGGTTTAAGCCTTGCCTGTTCTAGAGAATGACCCCTGAAAGAGAGCCAGAAGCGGGGTAGTTATGCTTCCAAGGTCTCAGGGCTGGTTTTCCTCTGTTCCACACATCTCACCAAATAGTCTGGCAGTCACTGGGCCTCATCTTCTTCCTGCCAGAAAACACAAATTTGCCAAGCCCCCTCAACCCCATATTAGGACACGGTTGGGTTCTTTCCATAATGTCGTGCATGGATCTTTCCATTTGACTTGAGTAAATGTCTCTTGAGTTCCATCATATTAGAATCTGTCTGCCACAGATTGCTGATAGGTATCCATATTCCAAAAATTTAAAATGAAGAGTGCATGATTTAGAATCATGTGGAGACTGGGGACATGAATCCCTTCTCCTAATAAGTTGCATTTTTAAGGAGCTATGAGGATGCTCCACAATTCTTTGCTCTTGAGTATTATAAGAAATGCCTGTTATATGATTTATTTTTTATTGGGCACAAAACATTGAAACGCATTATTAGTATATCCAGGACCATTGTCTGTCTTTATAATTTTTTGGAACTCCCATGTAAGCAAAACATTTTAAACAGTGACTTATCACATGCTTAATGGCTACTCCAGTTTTTACAGTGGCCATTAAGAAGCCTGAATATGTATCAACTGTTAAATGAACATACTATAATCTGCCAAATTTTGCAATATGAGTAACATCCATTTGGCATAAATGATTAGGAAGCAGGGCTGAGGATTTACTCCTGTATTAGTTACTGGTAAATATTGTGGGCACACATCACTTGCATGTTCCTGAAGCCTTTTCAATCACAAATATAGGGGAATTTCAGGGAGAGGTGGAGGGGATCACATGTCTTGCCTCCAGTAGTTCTTTAACTAGATGGGAAGCCACAAGAAGTATTTCTGCGGTTCAGAGTCATTGTTCCATCCACATTGGATGTCAGAAATCCATGCAATGGGAACGGGGGCTGGCAGTGCAAAAGCAACCCTCCTTAAAATGGCTAAATCATTTTCTATCTCCTTGAGTGTCTAATGGGAGTGTGGCCACAGAGCAAAATTTTCCTTGCTCCAGCTTACCTGTCACTTGTTGTTTGTCCCAGCCCATTTTACATATCATTTGGAGAGCTTTGTCTCTTGGCAGAATGCCTTGGGTGAGGGTTTGGGTAATAAGGACAACTCCCATCTCTTGCAAGAGGCCCAATCCCCACAATTTAGGGGAGAATACAGGCAGGATATAGGGCTGGAAGTAACCTGAATGGCCTTCAGCATCTTTCTACTTAAACCAAACTGTTTCCTTATACTATTACTATTTTGATGATGAAAGCTATGTGACTGCTGAGCTAATTCTACCTGAGATAAAGGGACTGTCATCTGACTCATTACTTTTACCAGTAGAACTGGAAGGTTTGAATGAGCTCTTATATGACCCACAAAGCAATATGCCTTTATTTGATGAATGACACTATGCTCAAACAGTAATTTAACCTGATTATTACTTTCAATGTATGGAACCGTCTCTATAACTTGAAGAGCTCTGAAAATATAATGACTATCAGTATAGATGAATCTTTCATTAGAAGCTGAAAAAAGATTGCAATAGCTTGTAACTCAACTATCTGAGCTTAAGCTGGATCTGTCTGTACTACATATTCTATTCCCATCAATAAATAACATAAGCTGCTTTTCCATCAGAACAACTATCAGGAGAAACTAACATAGCATTTTTTTAAAACAGGATTACTCTTTACAATTTTAGGGAATACAAAAGGATGTATTAGTACAAATTGTAATGTCTATGAACAGATTATCAAATTTTTCCAAAAACTGAGCAAACCTGATGGACCAAAAATTATAAATAATAAAAGCTTGAAAACTTAGGCCCTAAATATATACAGAGAAATAAAACTTCTAATGATAAAAGAAAATTAAGTCCTTAAATCAGGAGTGCCAGGGCTGGCCCCTGAGCCCACTCTCAGAAAAGGGGAGGTAACTACTCACCATCTAAGTAAACATTCTTTGCCTGTTAATTGCTGGTTGTAACGATTTAGAAATAACTATTAACTTAATATTTGGTATAGGGAACATGTATTATGCTTAGTTATCTGGCAAAATATCTCTTAGTCTAAATACAGCATTTTGTACCATACAAGCTACTGCTTTAAAATAAGGATTTAACACTTTAACTGAGGAAACAGGTAAATGCCACCATAACAATAGTCGCCTTTGCCATAAGACAGAAAGAATTCTGACTGTGCTGTGTGGGAAGGACATAAGCCTCCCATGGTCTTGCATAGTCAATACAGCATATCTGCTGATGCTGGATTGCATTCCCCAATTGTAAGAGAACTTGTCTACTCTCTTCTGTTAGCTGTCTTGGTGAATTGGGATCACTATCTCCTTTCAGGATATTGCTTTAAGGTTTCAAATCACCAGTAGGTGCTTCTTAAAAAGGATGAAACCATTACAATATTTCCTAAATAACTTCTGAAAATCATTCAATGATTATAAGCTATCTTTTCTAATTTCTAATCTTTGAGGCCTAATTTCTTTAGGATGTAACATAAGTCCCAAATACTTTTGAAAACTTTCTACTTTGACCTATAAAGCTTTCATTAGCTGACCTGGTCTCATTTGCATTTTCACTGACACCTTTCTAGGTGCAGGGGTGGGGTGGGGTGGGGAGGGGCTACAGGGTCCACAGTTCCCAGAGGCTTTTTCTCAATAGCTGAAAAGGTCTCATTTGCATTTTCACTGACATATCTCCAGGTGGGGCCTAACAGAGCCTGCAGTTTCCAGAGGCCTCCTTTTAATAGCTTTTCTCAAATCTTATATCAAACTCCATTCTTTCAATTTCTTTTTTAACCACCAAAATTTAGGAAGATTTCTTTATTCTCTCCTGTGTTAAACTCTTCTGAGACATCCATACAGATTGCTCTGGCTCTCAGGCCATTCTGGCTTTGACCATTTCCTATTGTTTCACTCTGCAAGACGGTTATGGGAGATGCAGATCTCCAACCCTTTAAATTAAGACATGACCTGATATCTCTCTCTCTGTGTACTGTTTTTTTGGTTTGTTTGTTTGTTTGTTTGTTTGTTTTTTGTTTTTGTTTTTTTGTTTTGTTTGTTTTTTGTATATCCCAAGCAATTCAAGTAGTACCTATTGTTGGGATTCACACATTCACATATTCACAATCACTCTTCAGACACCCACATTTGTGGTCATACCATACATAGATAGCATACATACATTTTTCAGCTCTCCATTTCTTTAGAACAAGATTATTTTGTTGAAATAAAACATCCTTAATTGAAACCACTTATAATATGGCTGCTTAGATAACCCTTAAATTATGAGCATTCAAAATCTGAACAAATTTCAATAAATTCAGCAGTTTCTGACAGGCTGTATCAATTTTTCCATACACCTGGCTGGGTGTTAGCCACAGCAGTAGTCCCTAATGTTTAGAGCCTCCTTAAGTAGTCTATTAAGATCCTCACCCACATTTTGCCATATCAGGGGGTGAATATCTGGTCCTTCAAGAATAACCTAAGGACAATTTTTAGAAACAAAAGCAAAGAAACTTGCTAACTCTTTATATGAAAGTCTAATTCCTGTTTCTCGAAAGGAAGCCTTGAAGTCCCTTCGACAAATATTGACCTATTATTACTGAACAGAATGAGTGGGAACTCACCAGAAATCAGCGTGATCATGAGCATTGAGGACAGATTCCAAATAGCCTTGTTGCAGCTCACAGGTCTGCAGGTCCTGCACTCTTCTCTGTGCCCACTACCGACTTTCTTCAGGGTTGGGGGACTCGTTTTTGTAAAAGCCCTCCCTCAAGCAGGATGTTGAGCATCAATTGCTCCCACCAGCAGGGCCTAGTTATTTGTGGGTTGAGGTGGGCTAGAACCTGAAAATAATGGGAGAGAAAGAAGGAACAAGACCAAGCAATGCTTGTCAAGGCCTAAGTTTATTAGGCAAAAAGAGGATTTTTTTAAAGCAAAGTGGGGAGCAATTGGGGAGGGTAACTGTACCGACTCTGGGGCTCTGGTTGTCCCAGGCCATAAACATCAGACCATGAACATCTGCTTTTCTCTGTTCCTGGTGTATGGTGCATCTCAGTTCCTGCGGTGAGTGGAACAGACTATTTGCTAAGGAGTTTTCTGTTTTAGCAAGATAAGGCTCAATTAACGTTTTAAGGTGTAAGTAATTCTGCAAGATTATGTGACTCAAGGCTGGCTCCCAACACACTCATTACTTTAACAACATAGAAAACCTCATTGAAATGATTGATGTCCTTAATTCCAATCCTACACATTTCCTTTGCATAACATAAAGCAATTCATATTGTAGGAAACTCACAATATTAAATATTCACAGGTGAAAACATGTTTCGTTAAAGGGTTCGTTTAATGTCAATTATGTGATGCCAGTGCATGGATTTTGTGTCTGATCACACTTGTTCCCAAGAATGTTAGACCCTTGAGTTATTCTTGAAGCAGGAAATACAGAATGTTCTGGCAATGAACTTTCCATATATTTTCTTGTCCGCATCTCTAACCCTGTACATATCAGACATCCTTTGTCTATCATCTTGATATGAAGTGATAGGGAAGAACTCATGAAAGAGAAAATCAAAATCATGCAAACATTTTGATGGAGATTTTAGCCATCAAACTTTATTTTCAACAAACAAAATGGATTTTTGTTGAACTGGGTCTTACTAAGTTCACTAGACACAAGATAAGTGACAAATGTTTCACAGATCACAAATGTAATCTGCAACCCAAGAGAGAGAGATCATGAGAGAGAGGGAGATGAAAGAGAGATAATGGGAGTAAAAGAGACATCACCCCAAGCTTCTCCACCTGGTTTTATGCTCTGTACCAAAGGCACTGTATATAAAGCTGGGGGAGAACCCTCCCCTATTACTGGTGGCTATGTTTGAAGCTCTGATTGGCTGAGTAACAGGACTAAATGAGCAGAAAATGCAAAGAACTTGAGGGCAGTGTTTGGATCAGGGCTACCAAATATTTTAAACTCTTTGTATAGATACAGAAGCCAGTAGGGTTTCCATGCAACAATCTAGGCTCTGTGGGTATGCCAGGGTTGTTTTAAGTAAGGCTTCTTCCTTCTTGCCAGGAATGATATGGGGAGGAAGGATTCAGGAGTTGGTGGGATTGCTTTTAGGAGGAGGTGTGGTTTACAAGTTCCCCTTAGGTGCCATTCTGTAGAGCATCACTTTGTGTAAAGCCTCAGCATTAACATTGAGCTGCATGTGGAGAGATGCTGGTTCCAGTCCTGCCAGTGTTAGGTAGCACCATTAAAAGCACTGCACTAGGGTGTAAATGGGGACATTCCACTGGATTCACCTCAGTTCAGACTTCACCCAAAAAAAGGCCTATCATTGCCTCCTCAGACTAGTGGAAAGGAACAAGGTCTGCAGAGAAATTTGGGAGCATGGGCTAAAAGGAGGAAGAGTTAGGAGAAAGAGTAGAAGAAGATGGGAGAGGAGAATAAGAGACATCAAGAAGACTGAGTTTTGGAAAGAAGAGAGAACAACAAAAGAGATACCATATTAGATGGAGATATTTTAGGTGTTATTATGGGAGATTATATTCTCCCAAGATAACTATCTCCTAAAATTTGTAATGAGAGCATTTGTTTCCCCTAACCAAGTCATAGCCAAATCTCTGGAAGTTTGCCTACCCAATATAAGATTTTATAGTTTGTGGAGAAACAGTTCAAAGACTTCTGCCTATGAATGCTATCTCTCCTAAGAAGTACAACTATGGATTAAAAGACAATAAGACTCACAATTATTCATCAAAAGGTGAGTTTTCCATTGTTAACTTTCTTCAGGAAGGTGATAATCCATTTGTTAGAGTAGACTGAGGGATATTTGGATTGCAGTTCATCTCTTTTGTGGCAGCAGTCCAACATTAAAAATGAGACACCTAAAACCTTGCATACACAATGTAGTTTCAGCATTTTATTATTCAACTCTGTGAAGAACTAAGGGATGAAGCAGGGAGTTTCACACAATCTTTTGGGACTCAAGTGAGAGACAAGTTGTGTCGACTATGGCAGACCATTTCATCATCTGATTATGGTATTATTTAATTATTAAAATAGGACATTAATCAATGATCAGTGGATTATTGTTCAACAATGTGGGACTCAAGTATTTTAGACCATCTAAATATTAATTATGTGATTAAATTATTTAAATAAATGATGACATCATTGTTTACAAGTCTGGTTTGTAGCCACCTTAGGGAAGTGGATTATGTGACATCCATTATTTGACTATTTAGTTATAAAAAACAATGATTATATCATCCATGACACCTGGAATTTCATCCTACCTTGTGGGGTCAAGTGCCACAGGTCATCTAATTACATAATAAAAGTATTTTAATTGCCAATTCATGTTAATACCCAAGATAATGTAAATATTTGTATAATTAAGCAAACCATTACTACACTATTCCATAAAGAGTCCTGTAAATCTCCCTCTTGGGCTGTTAATGTGCAATATCATCACATTTTATGATTCATTGTTTCAATTGATGATGATTATGTCCTTCATGACTGGAGACTGGCCATTCTTCCCTGCCAGTAAAATGCTACATCACCTCTTTATTGTGACAGTTATTTAATTATTTAATTATTTAAATTATTTAAACGATGGACAATGACATCATCAATTATCATTTGGGTGCAAATATCTGTCAGGGACGTGGTTAGGAAGATTGTAGACATGGAAATAGCAGGTTCTGAATGATCTATGCATCACCCAGATTACTAAGGATGTTGGATGATTGAGTCCAGAAGGTTGCACGGTGCCCTCCGAGAAGTACAAGGACTTCACCAAGGCCGGCACGGTGGCCTGGGTGTTGACTACCTACTCTTCCTCCACATCTTCACATCGGTTGAGATCTACCATGAGAAGAAGGAGTGGCACTAGGAGGTCGGCACCATCACCAAGACCTGGCAAAAGGATGACGACTCAGAACATGAAAGAACATCTCTCTCTCAGCTCTGCGGGTGATGCCTTTCCTGCAGCCATCTTTATAGCTGATAGCAACATTTTAGCAACTACTGCTATGCCAGGTATAGGCCCATCATCTCAGGGACTGCCACACCCCAACAGAGATTCAGGCACTGGGGATGATGTCAGGCTGACAGTGTTCACCAGGCAAGACAGTATGGTTATCTGATTATTAACTTATGGAATTCTAAAAACCCGTGATGACAGCATAGTTTATCATGTCTCCCATATCTGCCCAGGAATTGATGATACAAAAAGTTCAACTACTTACATATTTAAAATTGCTATTATTAAATTGTTTCATTATATAATCTGTGAACCCTGAAGTTTGGTGCCACCTTGTGTGACTCAATTGTGACACATGATTTAACTATCTGATTATTTCATTATTCAAATCTGTCTTTTACTACTCCAGGAAGAGTGGAGTCTGGAACCACCTTGTTGGTCTTAATTGTCTCTTGTGATTTCATTATTTATTTATTTAATAAATGGGGATATCATTTGTTATCTCTCTAGGACTGAATTACGAGGAATTATCTCATTCATTCATTTTTTTTGTTCAAATCTATGGTTAAAAACTCAATGAACTCTTCAGGTTTGAGCAATCTTGTAGAAGTCACATATAAAACATCCACTTGTTTAATTTTTACATTTAATTATTAAAATCTGTCATTATTTATTCAGGGATCACATGAGATTTGGGGCTCTTTATGGGAGTCAATCATGCCAGACCAACACAACATGTAATACTAAACTTACTTAACTGTGAAATTAGGAAATTAAATCTTAATTCATCATTTAATTAACATATTTAAAATAAAGGTGATGTTTTGGACCGTAAGATAGTTTGGAGTAAGATTTTTGGAGTTGATGATGTGACATCATCTCAGTACTTGACTATTTAGCTATTTAAATAGACCATTGCATCAGAAATAGTTTTACGAGGTTGGTGCCATCTTGTCAGAGTTAATATAAAACTCCAACTAATTAATTAGCAATTTAAGTTTTTAATATACATAATTATTCCAGGAAGAGAACAGTCTGACTTCTCCATGTGGGATTTAATTATGCACTACCATGTCATCATTCAAATATTTTTCATTTTATATTAATTATTAAAATCAATGAAAATGATGTCCTTCATTACTGGAGTCTGTCCATTCCTCCCTGGGTGTTAAATATGTGGCATATTTAATTATCTAAGTATTACTCCTGGACAATCACTGGAGTTTGGTTCCATCCTATGAAAGTTGAGTATGCATGACTTTCAAATTATTTACTTATTTGATTACCTATATAATGCAGGTACCATCCATTATGGGTTTGGCTGCTGTGTGATTGACACATATAGGAGATTGGTATCAAAAGCAGTGCACAGAGAATGACAGACACTGGGATATTAATTGATTATTGATCACATAATAATAGATCTTTAACGATCCCTAAGCCTACACTTACAAATGGATTTTCGCCTTCTTGAAGGAAGTTAACAATGGAAAACTCAACTTTTGATGAATAATTGTGAGTCTCATTATCTTTTAAACCATAGTTACTTCTTGGGAGAGAGAACATTCATATACAGAAGTCTTTGACCAGTTTTTCCACAGATTATATTCTCCGATATCAGGTAATCTTGAATTGGGTAACCAGTAATAGCTGTAGGCAAGCTTCCAGATATTTGGCTATGACTTGGTTAGGGTAATGAGTTGCTGACATTAAACGTTTTAGGAGATAGTTATCTTGGAAGCTTTTCATGTCCAATGATAACACTTTATCGAAGCTGCTCTCTGGTATTTGGCCCATGATACCAGGATACAGAATTCAAGCATTGTTGCCAGGCAATCTTTATGATCCAACATTCTGTCACTTTCTAGTTCATCTCCCACATGCTAAAATTAGCATACCCAATGATGGACTAAATTTTAGCCTCACTGATTTTCTCGCAAAAACGATGCAGGGCTCTTTTTTTGAGTTATACATATTTACCAGTCTCTCAAGCTACAACAAACCTATAGTTATATAAGCATGAAAAGGAAATAGTCATAGATTTAAATAATTAAGATATAATGAAGAATAATTGAATAATGACATGGTGGTGCATACTTAAATCCCACATGGAGAAGTCAGACTGATTTCTTGCTGGAATCATGATTTATTTAAAAATTAAATTGATAATTAATTAGTAGACGTTTTATATTGACTCTGACATGATGGCACCAAATTCGTAAAACTATGGCTGATGAAAGGATCTATTGAAATAGCTAAATAATCAAGAAATGAAATGGTGTTACATCATCAACTCCCAAATCTGACTCCAGAAGGGACTTAGGGTCCATAACATCATCTTTACCTTAAACACATTAACTAAATGATGAATTATTATTTATTTTCCCTATTTTACAGTTAAATAAGTAAGTGTAGTATTTGATGATGTGATGGTCTGGCATGACTGACTCCCACAAAGCGATTCAAAACTCGAGTGATCACTGAATAAAAAATGACAGATCTTCATAATTAAATGAATAAAAATTAAACAAGTGGATGGTGTTTTGTACGTGACTCCTACAATATTGATCAAAACTGAAGAGATCCAAAGTCCAAAAGGGACTTATGGTCTAGAACATTACCTGTATTTAAATATGTTAATTAAATGATGAATTAATATTTAATTTCCTATTTCCTCAGATAAATGAGTAATTATAGTATTAGATAATGTGATGGTCTGGCAAGATGGACTCCATGAGGAGCCTCAAAACTCCAGTGATCACTGAATACATGCTGACAGATTTTCATAATCAAATGAGTAAATACTAAACAAGTGGATAGTGTTTTATTCATAAAGCCTAAAAGATTGCTCAATACTGAAAAGACATTGAGTTCTTAATCATAGATTTGAATAAAAAATGAATGAATAAATACATAATTTCTCATAATTCACCCCTGGAGAAATAACAAATGATATCAACATTGATTTAAATAAATCAATAAATAATGAAATCACAAGAGACAATTTAACACCAACATGATGGATCCAGACTCCACTCTTCCTGGAGAAGAAAAAGACAGATTTGAATAGTGAAATAATCATATAGTTTGATCATCTGTCACGCTTGAGTCACACAAGGTGGCCCCAAACTTCAGAGTTCACAGATTATATAATGAAACAATTTAATAATTACATCTTTAAAGTAGTAAGTCGTTGACCTTTTTGTATCATCAATTCATGGGAAGACTGGCCAGATATGAAAAAGTATGGTGTAGTCAGGGAATTTTAAAATTCCATAAGTTAATCTTCAGATAATCATACTGTCTTGCCTGGTGAATTCTGTTTGCCTGGTATACTCACCAGTGCCTGAATCTCTATTGTGTTGCTGTAGGAACTGAGGTAATTGGCCCATTCCGGGTTCTGGGTCGTCATCCTTTCGCGAGGTCTCGGTGATGGTGCCGATCTCCTTGTGCCACTAATTCTTATCATCATAGATCACAACTGATGTGAATGAAGATGTGTAGGAAGAGCAGGTAGTCAACACCCAGTCCACCATGCCGGCCTTGGTGAAGTCCTGGTATTTCTCGGAGGGCACCATGCAATCTTCTGAACTCAATCATTTAGTATCCCTAGTCCCCTAGGAGATGCATAGATCATTCAGAAAATGCTCTGCCCATGTCTACAACTTTCCTAACTTTGTCCCTGACAGATATTTGCATCCTAATGGTAATCAGTGATGGCAATGACTGTCATTTAAATAATTGAAAGAATTAATAAGTCAGTAATAGCTAACTGTCTCAATAAAGTGGTGATGTAGCACATAACTGGCAGGGAAGCATGGCCAGACTGTAGTCATGATGAATGCCAACATCATCAACTGTAACAATGAATCCTAAAATGTGATGATATTGCACATTAACTCCACAAGAGGGAGCTTTTGTGAAGTTAATGGAGGATTTTTGGTTTACATAACTATAGAGATATTTACATTATCTGGGGTATTAACTCAAATTGTCAATTTTTATACTTTAATTCTATAATTGGATGATCTCTGGCTCCAAAATTCCAGGTGTTATGGATGATATAAACATTGTTTTATATAACTAAATAATCAAATAATGAGTTCATGTAGCATCATCCAGTACCCTAAGGTGGCTCCATACCAGACTCGAGAACGATGCTGTCGTGATTAATTTAAATATTTTAGCTACGTAATTCATAATTAGATGGTCTATAATAATTGCGTGCCATATCGTGGAATCACAATGCACTGATCATGGATTATCTAATGTCCATTTTAATAAACAAATAAAAACATAACCAGAGGATGAAATGGTCTGCCATGCTCCACACAATTGAGTCTCAGTTGACTCCCACATGATTGTGGGAAATTCCAAGTTTCATCCCTTATTTAATCGCAGAGCAGAGTAGTAACATGTTTAAATGCTGAACTCTCATTGTGTATGCAGGGTTTTTAGAAGATATCACATATTTAATGTTGGACGGCTGCCTCAAAAGAGATGGACTGAAATCTAACAATCGCTAAGTCTACTCTAACAAACGGATTATCACCTTCCTGAAGGAATTCAACAATGTCAAACTCACCTTTTTGATGAATAATCGTGAGTCTTATTATCTTTTGTTCCACAGTTTTACTTCTGAGGAGAGAGAGTATTCATAAACAGAAGTCTCTGAACTATTTCTCCACAGCCTATGTCCTCTGATGAGGTAATCTTGCATTTGGTAACCAGTAAAAGCTGTAGGCAAACTTGCAGAGGTATGGCTATGACTTGGTTAGGCGAATCAAATGCTGTCATGAAAAGTTTTAGGAGATAGTTATCTTGGGAGACTGTAATGTCCCAAGATAACTCTTTCTCGAAGCTGCTCTCTCGTCCTTGGCCCATGATACCAGGATACTGAATGCAAGCAGGGTTGCCAGGCTACATTTATGAACCAACATTTTGTCACATTCTAGTGCCCCTCCCACAGGATTAAAGGAGTATACCCACCGATGAACTAACCTTACAGCCTCACTGAGTTTCTCACCAAAACAAAGCAGGGCTCTTTCTTTTGAGTTCTACATATTTACCCGTCTCTCAAGCTACAACATGCCTATAGTGACATAAGCATGAAAACGAAAGCATCATTGTGCCATTCAAGTACAATGATGACTATTTTAAACCTGTTTTCTATGCTGCAATTTGCTAATTTCTAGAATGGAAAGAATACAGTTAATCGCCTCTACCATAATCCTTTTCCCTTTCTTGAAAATAAAATAAATTCCTCTTCATCCTCTTACCATTAGAGGAGCTTGACCCCATGGTTTCTCAGAGTTGTGTAGATTTGCATTAGGCTGATGATTAAGGATTTTGAGCAGTGTCTTATGTTTCTTTCAGTCACTTTGGATTCCGCAATTGACTTTTCTCTATTAAGTCCTGTATCCTGCTTTCTAATATAGTTATTTAGAGTGATTAATTGTTGGTGGTGTGTCATGTTATCAGCCCGACAGAGTTCATTAGATGAGATTCCCTGATCAGGAGATTATTCAGTTATTCCATTTTTAAAATAGGTGGTCACTGTGTCCTTCATGGGTCAGTTCTGTTGCAACCTCTCAGAAACTGATGATGCGAAACAGTACAGTTTTTTAAAATCGTGTAATCATTCGATTGTTAAAAATCTACTATTACGTAATCAGTAATCAGTGCATAAGGCAGTGTCCCCCATTCTCTGGGCACTGCTTCTGGTACCGATCTCCTGCTCTGTCAATCCCACAACAGCCACATGAGGGATGACAACATCATTACTTACGAAATCAAGTAAGTTAAAAATTGGATAGTCCTCCATACTTAACTTTCAAAAGATGGAACCATACTCCAGTGATTGTCAAGGAAGTAGTACTTAGATGATTAAATAATGCCACGTGATTAACTCCCATGGAGGAATGGCCCGACTCCCGTCAAGAAGAACAACATCTTCATCGATTGAAATAATTAATATATAATGAAAAAATGATTGAAAAATGACATGGTGGTGCATACTTAAATCCCACATGGAGTAGTCAGAATGATCTCTTCCTGGAATAATGATGTTTTTAAAAAATTAAATTGATAATTAATTAGTGGGCCTTTTATAGTAACACTGACGAGATGGCACCAAAGTCCTAAACCTATCGCTGATGTAAAGATGTATTTACACAGCTAAATGATGAAGTAATGAGATGATATTACATCATCAACTCCCACAATCTGACTCCAAAAGGGACTTAGGGTCCATAACATTACCTGTCTTGTAAATACGTCAATTAAATGATGAATTATTACCTAATTTTCTAGTTTAACAGTTAAAGAAGCAAGTGTAGTATTAGATTATGTGATGGTCTGGTACAACGGTTTCCCCTAAGGAGGCTCAAAACTCCAGTGATCACTGAATACATAATGACAGATTTTCATCATAAAATAAATAAACATTAAACAAGTGGATGGTGTTTTATGTGTGAAGCCTAAATGATTGCTCAATACTGAATAGACATTGAGTTCTTAATCTTAGATTTGAACAAAAAATGAATGAATAAAGAGAAAGTTTCTCATAATTCACCCTTAGAGAGATAACAAAATGATATCAACATTGATTTAAATAAGGAAAGTAAGAAAGAAAGAAAGAATTCACAAGATACAATTTAACACCAACATGGTGGATCAAGACTACACTCTTCCTGGAGTAGAAATAGACAGATTTGAAGAATGAAATAATCAGATATTTAGATAGTCTGTCACACTTGAGTCACACAAGGTGGCGCCAAACTTCAGGGATCACAGATTATATAATGAAAGAATTTAATAATTACATCTTTAAATATGTAAGCCGTTGAACTTTTTTTGTAACATCAATTCCTGGGCAGACTTGCCAGGTATGAAACTGTATGCTGTCATCACACAATTTTAAAATGCCATCAGTTAATCGTCAGATAATCATACTGTCTTGCGTGATGAATTGGCTTGAACTCATCACAAGCGCCTGAATCTCTGTTGTGTTGTGGCAGGACGTGAGATAATGGGCCCAATTCTGGCATAGCAGTAGTAGCCACAATGTTGATAACAGCTGAAAAGATGGCTACAGCAGGGGCATCACCAGCATAGCTGAGAGAGAGAGATGTTCCTCCGTGTTCTGAGTCGTCATCCTTTTGCCAGGTCTCGGTGATGGTGCCGACCTCCTAGTGCCACTCCTTCTTCTCATGGCAGATCACAACCGGTGTGAAGATGTGGAGGAAGAGCAGGTAGTCAACACCCAGACCACTGTGCCGGCCTTGATGAAGTCCTTGTACTTCTCGGAGGGCACCGTGCAACATTCTGGACTCTATCACCCAGCATCCCTCGTACTCTGGGAGATGCATAGATCATTCAGAAAACGCTCTGCCCATGTCTACAACGTTCCTAACCTTGTCCCTGACAGGTATTTGCACCCTAACCGTAATCGGTGATGGCACTGTCCTTCGTTTGCATAATTTAAAGAATTAAATAAGTTAGTAATCGCTAACTGTCACAATAAATAGGGGATGTAGCATTTTACTGGCAGGGAAGCATGGCCAGACTCCATTCATGAAGGATGTCATCATCACCAATTGAGTCAATGAATCATAAAATGTGTAGATATTGCACATTATCTCCACAAGAGGGAGCTTTACAGGTCTCTTCATGGAATGGAGGATTGTTGTTTACATACTTATACAAATATTTACATTATCCTGGGGATTAACACAGATTGTCAGTTTAAAGTAATTAATTACGTAATTAGGTGATCTGTGGCACCAGATTCCAGGTGTCATGGACGATAAAATCATTGTTTTATATAACTAAATAATCAAATAATGAGTTCATGTAACATCATCCACTTCCCTAAGGTGGCTCCAAACCAGGCTCATGAACGATGCTGTCGTGATTAATTTAAATATTTTAACTACATAATTGATATTAAGATGGTCTATAATAAGTGCCTCCCACATCACGTCACCACAATCCACTGATCATGGAGTATCTAATGTCCAATTTTAATAAACAAATAAAAACATAACCAGAGGATGAAATGGTCTGCCATGCTCCACACAATTGAGTCTCAGTTGACTCCCACATGATTGTGGGAAATTCCAAGTTTCATCCCTTATTTAATCGCAGAGCAGAGTAGTAACATGTTTAAATGCTGAACTCTCATTGTGTATGCAGGGTTTTTAGAAGATATCACATATTTAATGTTGGACGGCTGCCTCAAAAGAGATGGACTGACATCTAACAATCGCTAAGTCTACTCTAACAAACGGATTATCACCTTCCTGAAGGAATTCAACAATGTCAAACTCACCTTTTTGATGAATAATCGTGAGTATATTATCTTTTGTTCCATAGTTTTACTTCTGAGGAGAGAGAGTATTCATAAACAGAAGTCTCTCAACTGTTTCTCCACAGCCTATGTCCTCTGATGAGGTAAACTTGCATTTGGTAACCAGTAAAAGCCGTAGGCAAACTTCCAGAGGTATGGCTATGACTTGGTTAGGCGAATCAAATGCTGTCATGTTATCTTGGGAGACTGTAATGTCCCAAGATAACTCTTTCTCGAAGCTGCTCTCTCGTCCTTGGCCCATGATACCAGGATACTGAATGCAAGCAGGGTTGCCAGGCAACATTTATGAACCAACATTCTGTCACATTCTAGTGCCCCTCCCACAGGCTTAAAGGAGTATACCCACCGATGAACTAACCTTACAGCCTCACTGAGTTTCTCACAAAAACAAAGCAGGGCTCTTTCTTTTGAGTTCTACATATTTACCCGTCTCTCAAGCTACAACATGCCTATAGTGACATAAGCATGAAAACGAAAGCATCATTGTGCCATTCAAGTACAGTGATGAGTATTTTAAACCTGTTTTCTATGCTTCAATTTGCTAATTTCTAAATGGAAACAATACAGTTCATCGCCTCTACTATCATCCTTTTCCCTTTCTTGAAAATAAAATAAATTCCTCTTCATCCTCTTACCATTAGAGGAGCTTGACCCTATGGTTTCTCAGAGTTGTGTAGATTTGCATTAGGCTGATGATTAAGGATTTTGAGCAGTGTCTTATGTTTCTTTCAGTCATTTTGGATTCCTCAATTGACTGTTCTCTATTAAGTCCTGTACCCCGCTTTCTGAGATGGTTATTTAGAGTTATTTATTGTTGGTGGTGTGTCATGTTATCAGCCCGACAGAGTTCATTAGATGAGATTCCCTGATCAGGAGATTATACAGTTATTTTTTTTTAAAATCGGTGGTCACTGTGTCCTTCATGGGTCAGTTCTGTTGCAACCTCTCAGAAACTGATGGTGCACAGAAGTACAGTTTTTTTTTTTTTTTAAATCTTGTAATCATTCAATTGGTAAAAATCTACTATTGCGTAATCAGTAATCACTGTATAAGGCAGTGTCTCCCATTCTCTGACCACTGCTTCTGGTACTGATCTCCTGCTTTGTCAGTGCCACAGCAGCAAATGACGGATGACACCATCATTACTTACGCAATCAAATAAGTTAATAATTGGAATGTCCTCCATATTTAACTTTCAAAAGATGGAACCAAACTCCAGTAATTGTCAAGGAAGTACTACTTAGATAATTCAATAATGCCACTTGATTAACTGCCATGGAGTTTTGGCCCGACTCCAGTCAAGAAGAACATCTTCATCGATTTTAATAATTAATATATAATGAAAAATGATTGAAAAATGACATGGTGGTGCATACTTAAATCCCACATGGAGTAGTCAGACTGATCTCTTACTGGAATAATGATGTTTTTAAAAAATTAAATTGAAAATTAATTAGTGGGCCTTTTATATTAACACTGATGAAATGGCACCAAAGTCCTAAACGTATCGCTAATGTAAAGATCTATTTACATAGCTAAATGATGAAGTAATGAGATGCTATTACATCATCAACTTCCAAAATATGACTCCAAACAGGACTTATGGTCCATAATGTTACCTGTATTTGAAATACGTAAATTAAATGATGAATTATTACTTAATTTCCTAGTTTAACAGTTAAAGAAGTAAGTGTAGTATTAGATGATGTGACTGTCTTGTACAACGGTCTCCCCTAAGGAGGCTCAAAACTCCAGTGATCACTGAATACATAATGACAGATTTTCATAATTAAATGAATAAACATTAAACAAGTGGATGGTGTTTTATGCGTGAAGCCTAAATGATTGCTCAATACTGAAGAGACATTAAGTTCTTAATCATAGATTTGAACAAAAAATGAATGAATAAAGAGATAGTTTCTCATAATTCAACCCTAGAGAGATAACAAAATGATATCAACATTGATTTAAATAAAGAAAGGAAGAAAGAAATAATGAAATATGGAAAGAAAGAAAGAAAGAAAGAAAGAATTCACAAGATACAATTTAACACCAATAAGGTGGATACAGACTCCACTCTCCCTGGAGTAGAAAAAGACAGATTTGAATAATGAAATAATCAGATAGTTAGATGGTCTGTCACACTTGAGTCACACAAGGTGGCGCCAAACTTCAGGGATCACAGATTATATAATGAAAGAATTTAATAATTACATCTTTAAATATGTAAGCCGTTGACCTTTTTTTGTATCATCGATTCCCGGGCAGACTTGCCAGGTACGAAACTGTATGCTGTCATCACGCATTTTTGACATGCCATCAGTTAATAGTCAGATAATCATACTGTCTTGCCTGATGAATTCTGTTGGCCTGACCTCATCACAAGCGCCTGAATCTCTGTTGTGGTGCAGCTGGACGTGAGATAGTGGGCCCAATCCTGGCGTAGCAGTAGTAGCCATAATGTTGGTAACAGCTGCAAATATGGCTGCAGCAGGGGCATCAATAGCATAGCTGAGAGAGAGATGTTCTTCTGTGTTCTGAGTCGTCATACTTTTTCCAGGTCTCGGTGATGGTGCCGATCTCCTAGTGCCATTCCTTCTTCTCATGGTAGATCACAACCGATGTGAAGATGTGGAGGAAGAACAGGTAGTCAAAAGCTAGACCACCGTGCCGGCATTGCTCAAGTCCTTGTACTTCTCAGAGGGCACCGTGCAACCTTCAGGTCTCAATCACCCGGCATCCCTCGTACTCTGGAAGATGCATAGATCATTCAGAAAATGCTCTGCCCATGTCTACAACTTTCCTAACATTGTCCCTGACAGATTTTTGCACCCTAACCGTAATCAGAGATGGCACTGTATGTCGCTTACATAATTTAAAGAATTAAATAAGTCACTAATAGCTAACTGTCACAATAAATAGGGATGTAGCATTCTACTGACAGGGAAGCATGGCCAGACTCCAGTCTTGAAGGAAGACATCATCATCGATTGAGTCAATGAATCATACAATGTGAAGATATTGCACATTATCTCCACAAGTCGGAGCTTTACAGGTCTCTTCATGGAATGGAGTGTTGTTGTTTACATAACGATACAAATATTTACATTATCTTGGGGATTAACACAGATTGTCAATTTAAATTCATTAATTATGTATTTAGATGATCTGTGGCACCAGATTCCAGGTGTCATGGACCATATAATCATTGTTTTATATAATAAAATTATCAAAAAATGAGTTCATGTAACATCATCCACTTCCCTAATGTGGCTCCAAACCAGGCACATGAACAATGCTGTCGTGATAAATTTAAATATTTTAACTACATAATTGATATTATGATGGTCTATAATAATTGCCTCCCACATCGCTTCACCACAATCCACTGATCATGGATTATCTAATGTCCTATTTTAATAATCAAATAACAACATAATTAGAGGATGAAATGGTCTGCCATACTCCACACAATTGACTCTCTGTTGACTCCCACATGATTGTGGGAAACTCCCAGGTTCATCAGTTATTTAATTGCAGAGCAGAGTAGTAACATGTTTAAATGCTGAACTGTCATTGTGTATGCAGGATTTTTAGAAGATATCACATATTAAATGTTGGGCGGCTCCCTCAAAAGAGATGGACTGAAATCCAATAATCCCTAAGTGTACTCTAACAAATGGATTATGACCTTCCTGAAGGAAGTCATCAATGGCAAACTCACGTTTTGATGAATAATTGTGAGTCTTATTTGACTTTTTTTCCATAGTGTGACTTCTTTGGAGAGAGAGTATTCATAAACAGAAGACTTTGAACTGTTTCTCCACAGACTACGTGGTCTGATAATTAGGTAATCTTGAATTTGGTAACCAGTAAAAGCTGTAGGCACACCTCCAGAGGTGTGGCTATGACTTGTTTAGGCGAATCAAATGCTGTCATTAAAAGTTTTAGGAGATAGTTACCTTGGGAGACTGTAATGTCCCATGATTACACTTTCTCGAAGCTGCTCTCTGGTCCTTGGCCCATGATACCATGATACAGAATGCAAGCTGGGTTGCCAGGCAACATTTATTAACCAACATTCTGCAACATTCTAGTGCCCCTCCCGCATGCTAAAAGGAGTATACCCACCGATGAACTAACCTTACATCCTCACCGAGTTTCTCACAAAAACAAATCAGGGCTCTTTCTTTTGAGTTCTACATATTTACCATTCTCTCAAGCTACAACATGTCTATAGTGACATAAGCACGAACATGAATGCATCATTGTGCCATTCAAGTACAATGATGAGTATTTTAAACCTGTTTTCTATGCTTCAATTTGCTAATTTCTAGAATGGAAACAATAGAATTAATCGCCTCTACCATAATCCTTTTCTCTTTATTGAAAATAAAATAAATACCTCTTCATTCTCTTACCTTTAGAGGAGCTTGATCCCATGCTTTCTCAGAGTTGTTTAGATTTGCTTTAGGCTGATGATTACGGATTTTGAGCAGTGTCTTTTGTTTCTTTCAGTCATTTTGGATTCCTCAATTGAATGTTCTGTATTAAGTCTTGTACCCTGCTTTCTAATATGGTTATTTATAGTTATTTATTACTGGTGGTGTGTCATGTTATCAGCCCGACAGCTTTCATTAGATGAGATTCCCTGATCAGGAGATTATTCAGTTATTCCATTTTTGAAATCGGTGGTCACTGTGTCCTTCATGGGTCAGTTATATTGCAACCTCTCTGAAACTGATGATGCGAAACAGTACAGTTTTTTGTTTAAAATCGTGTAATCATTCGATTGTTAAAAATCTACTATGACATAATCAGTAATCACCGTATAAGGCAGTGTCCCCCATTCTCTGGGCACTGGTTCTGGTACCTATCTCCTGCTTTGTCAATCCCACAGAAGCCAAATGACGAATGACACCATCATTACTTATGCAAACAAATGAGTTAATAATTGGATAGTCCTCCATACTTAACATTCATAGGATGCAACCCATCTCCAGTGATGGCCAAGGAAGTAGTACTTGGATCATCAAATAATACCACGTGATTAACGCCCATGGAGGAATGGGCCAACTCCAGTCAAGAAGAACAACAACTTCATCGATTTAAATAATGAATATATAATGAAAAAAGATTGAAAAATGACATGGTGGTGCATACTTAAATCCCACATGGAGTAGTCAGACTGATCTCTTCCTGGAATAATGAGGAATTTAAAAAATTAAATTGACAATTGATTAGTGGGCCTTTTTTATTAACACTGATGAGATGGCACCAAAGTCCTAAACCTTTTGCTGTTGTAAAGATCTATATACATCACTAAATGTTGAAGTATTGAGATGATATCACAACATCAACTACCAAATTCTGACTCCAAAAGGGACTTATGGTCCATAACATTACCTGTATTTTAAATACGTAAATTAAATGATTATTTATTATTTAATTTCCTAGTTTAACAGTTAAAGAAGTAAGTGTAGTATTAGATGACGTGACGGTCTGGTACAACGGTCTCCTCTAAGGAGGCTCAAAACTCCAGTGATCACTGAATACATAATGACAGATTTTCATAATTAAATTAATAAACATTAAACTAGTGGATGGTGTTTTACGCGTGAAGCCTAAATGATTGCTCAATACTGAAGAGACATTGAGTACTTAATCATAGAATTGAACAAAAAAATGAATGAATAAAGAGATAGTTTCTCATAATTCACCCCTAGAGAGATAACAAAATGATATCAACATAGATTTAAATAAAGGAAGGAAGTAAGACAGAAAGGAAGGAAGGAAGTAAGGAAGGAAGGAATAAAGAAAGAAAGACTTCACAAGATACAATTTAACAACAGAAGGTGGATCCGGACTCCACTCTTCCTGGAGTAGAAAAAGACAGATTTGAATAATGAAATAATCAGATAGTTAGATCGTCTGTCAAACTTGAGTGTGACACAAGGTGGCGCCAAACTTCAGGGATCACAGATTATGTAATGAAAGAATTTAATAATTACATCTTTAAATATGTAAGCCGTTGACCTTTTATTGTATCATCAATTCCTGGGCAGACTTGCCAGGTATGAAACTGTATGCTCTCATCATGCATTTTTAAAATGCCATCAGTTAATCTTCAGATAATCATACTGTCTTGTCTGATGAATTCTGTTGGCCTGACATCATCACAAGCACCTGAATCTCTGTTGTGGTCTGGCAGGACGTGAGATAATGGGACCAATCCTGGTGTAGCAGTAGTAGCCACAGTATTAATATCAGCTGAAAAGATAGCTGCAGCTCGGGCATCACCAGCATAGCTGACAGGGAGATGTTCTTCCGTGTTCTGAGTCATCGTCCTTTTGCCAGGTCTCGGTGATGGTCCCGACCTCCTAGTGCCACTCCTTCTTCTCATGGTAGATCACAACCTATGTGCAGATGTGGAGGAAGAGCAGGTAGTCAACACCCAGACCACCATGCCGGCCTTGGTGAAGTCCTTGTACTTCTCGGTTGGCACCATGCAACCTTCTGGACTCAATCATCCAGCATCCCTCGTATTCTGGCAGATGCATAGATCATTCAGAAAATGCTCTGCCCATGTGTACGTCTTTCCTAACCTTGCTCCTGACAGATATTTGCACCCTAATTGTAAACTGTGATGTCATTGTTGGTCGTTTACATAATTTCAAGAATTTAATAAGTCAGTAATACCTAACTGTCACAATAAATAGGTGATGTAGCATTTTCCTGGCAGGGAAGCATGGTCAGAATCCAGGCATGAAGGATGTCATCATCATCAATTGAAGAAATGAATCATAAAATGTAATGATATTGCACATTAACTCCACAAGAGGGAGCTTTGCAGGTCTCTTCATGGAATGGATTGTTGTTTACATTACTATACAAATATTTACATTATCTTGGGGATTAACAGAGATTGTCTATTTAAATACATTAATTATGTAATTAGATGATCTGTGACACCAGATTCCAGGTGTCATGGACGATGTAATCATTGTTTTATATAATTAAATAATTAAATAAAGAGTTCATGTAACATCATCCACTTCCCTGAGGTGGCTCCAAACCAGGCTCATGAACGATGCTGTCGTGATTAATTTAAATATTTTAACTACATAATTGACATTAAGATGGTCTATAATAATTGCCTCCAACTTCGCGTCACCACAATCCACCGATCATGGATTATCTAATGTCCTGTTTTAATAATCAAATAACAACATAATCAGAGGATGAAATGGTCTGCTATTTCATCCTCTGATTATACATATTTACCATTCTCTCAAGCTACATATTTACCAGTCTCTCAAGCTACAACTTGCCTATAGTGACATAAGCTTGAAAAAGACAGAGTTCTTTAGATGCGATTCCCTGATAAGGAGATTATTCTGTTATTGCATTTTTAAAATCGGTGGTCACTGTGTCCTTCATTGGTGTGTTCTTTTGCAACCTCTCAGAACCTGATGATGTGAAACCATACAGTTTTTTTTTTAAATCGTGTAATCATTCAACTGTTAAAAATCTACTATTTCGTAATCAGTAATCACTGTATAAGGCAGTGTCCCCCATTCTCTGAGCACTGCTTCTGGGACCGATCTCCTGCTGTGTCAGTCCCACATCAGCCAAATGACGGATGACACCATCATTACTTACGCAAACACAGTAAGTTAATAACTTGATTGTCCTGCTTACTTAATGTTCATAAGATGGAACCAAACTCTAGTGATTGTCAAGGAAGTAGTACTTAGATAATTAAATAATGCTACACTATTAACTCCGTGGAAGAATGGCCAGACCCCAGTCAAGTATAACAACTGCTTCATCGATTTAAATAATTAATGTACAATGAATAATTATTGAATAATGACATGGTGGGGCATACATAAATCCCACATGGAGTAGTCAGACTGAGCTCTTCCTGGAATAATGATGTGTTTAAAAAATTAAATTGATAATTACTTAGTATGCATTTTATATTAACACTGACGAAGTGGCACCAAAGTCCTAAACCTATCACTGATGTAAAGAACTATTTATATAGCTAAATGATGAAGTAATGAGATGATGTTACATCAACTCCCAAAATCTCCCAAAAGGACTAATGGTTCATAACATCACCTGTATTTCGTTAATTAAATGATGAATTATCATTCAATTTCCTAGTTTAACAGCTAAGGAAGTGTAAGGAGGCCCAAACTCCTGGGATCACTGAATACATAATGACAGATGTTCATAATTAAATGAATAAACATTAAACAAGTGGGTGGTGTTTTATCTGTTAAGCCTAAATGATTGCTCCATACTGAAGGGTCATTGAGTTCTTAATCATAGATATGAACAAAAAAATGAATGAATAAAGAGTTAATTTCTGATAATTCACCCCTAGAGAGATTACAAATTGATATCAATATTGATTTAAAGAAAGAAAATGAGAAAGAAAGAAATGAAGAAAGGAAGGAAGGAAGGAAGGGAGGAAGAAAGAAGGAGATCACAAGAGTCAATTTAACACCAACAAGGTGGATCCAGAATCCACTCTACCTGGAGTAGAAAAATACAGATTTGAATAATGAAATAATCAGAGAGTTAGATCGTCTGTAACACTTTAGTCAGCTCCTCCACGGAAGCTCAGATTGTTAGTTGGGAGCAGTCTTGTAGTTCTCTACCATAAATGCCCTTTCCAGAGAGTGAGATCAACAACTAAATTATCCATGGAGCTCTCAACTAATGCCTGTTGGAAACAGGAGCAAACACCCATACATAAACACTGAGTTGAACTGAAACCCAGATGCAGATGGAGAGGACAAGACCATGCGTCAGAAACACATACAGACAGCCTACCTGAACAAGGAGGAGTTAACGGCCACTAGACTGATAACTGGTAAGCCAGCATGGGACTGACTCAGGCCACCCTGAATATGGGTCTCAGCCAGAAGGACTGAGCAGTCTAAGGGACTTCAGACTGTGGAGCCAGGATGTATCCCTGGTGCACAAAAGGACTTTGAGAACACATCCCCCATGGAGGATAACTGCCTTAATCTAGAGACAGGAGAGAAGCCCTAGTCCCTACTTCACATGACCTGTCAGATCTACATGACCCCAACTGGATGGCATTCCCCTACATATGGAATTGGGGTGGGGGAATGGAATGGAGGGTGGTTAGAGTGCATGTGAGAGGGCAGAGAGGATAAAAGGGAGGGAAGGAGGGATGGAGGGAGGGAAAGAGGGAGGGAGAGGGAACTGGCATGAACATTTAAAATAATAAATTAAATTAAAAAAATGAATTGTCTCCTAAATTTAAGTTGAAGGACAAGTTACTGGGGAAAAGGATTTCCATTTTTGTTTCCACAGAAAATGACTAATGTCGTTTAATCATGCCAGACTGACTGAATCAGAGTACAAGTTGATCCTACATTCAAAACATCTGGACAAAGCAGCCATACAGACTACAGCTTGGATTTCTGAATCTTCTTCGAATCCCCTTGACAGCGCCCCTTACCACCCAGAAGTAGTTTGGAAAGAATGACACCCAAATTCCCAAATATTGTGTATCAATGTTTGTTTTCATTTAATTGGACTTTGTTATATAAAATAAAATAAAATTATTTAGGACTATCCTCTAAAATTAATAAAGCAATGCAAATGTTCTTTTCAATGCTGTTAACAGTTCACTGATCAGAGACAATGACATTTATCTAAACTCAGTAAACCAAATCTCTGGTGCACTGACCACAGGCAGGTAAGAATAATTGTTTTTGGATCTCATGCTTCAAAAGAATTACTCGCATTTTATAATATGTCTGTAAATTGTGACCAAAATGTGTTCCTTGTTATTTCTGTCTAAAAACCTAATACTCTAAATGAAAAATCGCAGCAGGTGCAAACCTCCTCCAGTGTGTTTGTGTCTGTCTGTCAAGCCAAAGCCACTCCTGACCTGGTCATCGAGTTTTGGTACCCATGGAGACCCATCACCCACTGAGCAGTGTGCAGCATGAGGTGTTATTGGCCTGGTTGTATAGGAACTTCCAACTGTCATGAAATAATAGCATGAACCACTTCCAAAAGATGATAATTTGTCTTTCTCTCATAAGAAAGCTTGATGATTGTTCTATCACTGTAGGTGTTTTATTCATGAATCTCAGAAAAACCGCTTGACAAATGCAAAATTATAAAAAGAGCATTCTTCATGGAAAGTTGAAAATTTAGAGAGGAATGGAGCTAGGAAGATTTTTGTTTATGAAAACTACTGTTAGCAGCACAACTTACTCAGTGAGCATTTTTAAACTATCTGCATTATTCATGGATTCATGCTTCTCTACATACACAGGACTGGTAGGATTAATCTCTCCAAGCAGATGTTCTAGAATGTCTCAAAAATTCTTTCTCAGGTAGTTCAGCAATGCCTGCCTACCATGTGAAATCTTAAGAGTACAGTAGTTGTCTAGTTCATCAGACAAAAGCTCAACTTTTCTTCAATATATACTAAGTTTTTCAAAGAATGTGGCTCTATTGCTAGTATAGGAATGAAATTGTTAGCCAGAATTAGGAGAAGTAGCCAAAAAGAGAGCTTCCTCATTTACCTATGCAGGCAAACACCAGATGATTCGATCCATATTAAAGGTGCATCAGATTCTTTCTTGATTTTTGTAGGTTTGCATTGCTGTTTTCAAGAAAGGCTTTATCTTTGTAGTCCTGGAACTCATTCAGTAGACCTGGATATCCTCAAATCATGAAAATCAGACAGCCTCAGCCTCAGGAGATTTGGGCTTAAGCATGTGAACTGCCACCAAACAGCTAATGGTGGATTTCATCAACTTTTCCACAACAGGGTTCCTCTCCGTGTCTTGGGCTGTCCTAGCACTTATTCTGCATGTCTGACTTTAAGCTCAAAGAATTCTGCCTGCCTCTGCAGGTGCTTCAGCTCTTTGGTTGGCCTTCCATGTTGAAATGCTGAATCTTTGTCAAGCAGCAATGGCACCAATGTACTACACACCATTATTTCAAAACATAGCTTCATGTGCTCTTAATATGTAGAGATGGCTCAGCTGTTAAAGGCTAGGCTCACAACCAAAAACATAAGAGTTTGGTTCCCAGCAACCAGGAATATCTAGGCCCTGCTGGTCAGGGCAAGTGGTGCCCTACATGATGCTCTCTTCATTTAAATTTTTTGAATGTGGAAGCCTATGAGCAATCTGTCGCAGACAGATTCTGATATGATGAAACTCAAGAGACATTTACTCAACTCAAATGGAAATATCCATGCCTGAGACTATGGAAAGAGCCCAACTTTCTCCTAATAGGGGGTTGAGAGGGGTGAGGGCATGTTTGTGTTTTCTTGCAGGAAGAAGATGAGGTCCAGTGGCTGCCAGACCATTTGGTGGAGATGTGTGGAACAGGAAAACTGGACCTGAGACCTCAGAAGTGTATACTACCTCTCCTCTCTCTCTCTCTCTCTCTCTCTCTCTCTCTCTCTCTCTCTCTGGTCATTCTCTAGAACAGTCAAGGCTTAAACCTATTGTTTTTACAACAAGGAGGAATTTGTGCAATAATCAAAGAGGAATGTTGCTTTTATGCTGATAAGACTGGCTTAATGGAAGACAGCTTAGATAGAATGCAGAAAAGTCTTGCTGAACGTAAATGGCAGTGGGAACAGGCCGAGTCCTAGTATAAAAATTGGCTTTCCACCTCCCCTTGGCTTTCCACCTTGCTTCCTTCTTTCCTGGGACCATTTATGGGATTGCTACTGACGATGACTTTTGGGCTTTCGGCATTCCAGAAATTAACTCAATTGATCATAACTCAAATTGATTTCATGCTATTTCTGTACACTACCATCAGCTTTTGGAAAGGGAACAGGGCTCTTCTGAGAAACCTGATGAGGATGGTGACAGTGCCAGTCCTGAACCACCTAGACAAGGACTCGATTTCACAGGACTCGAACAACAGAGGACCTGGTTCTCTCAAATAGGAAGACGTCAATGACGGTAATATCTCAGTGCCACAAAATGTAGGCAGACCCTTCTCTTTGGCTGTAAGTCGCTCAATGACAGCAGTAGCATAGGACCATCTCTCAGGAGCCCACTCATCTTGCCCGAGTTTCTTGCCCAATTTTTGGCCATGTCCTTGAGTGCTGAGTGAGGATGCACCCTATGTAGATTAAGACAGGGGTCCTACCATTTGTCCCATAATGATAAGCCCATCCCCAGAGCCCGATTGTGGGAGCCCACTACGTAGCCTAAGATTGACGCTCCATAAAAAAAGAATAAAATAGGGGGAGATGTTGGGATCCAGACTTGAGTCACATACTCTTTCAGAATCACTTACACCTTAAAATTCTAATTGAGCCTTATCTTGGTAAAACAGAAAACTGCTAAACAGTGGTCTGCTCCACTCCTTCCTGGAACTGAGATGAACCAGACACCAGGAACTGAGATAATCAGATGTTTATGGTCTGATGTTTATGGTGTGGGACCTTACCAGAGCCCCAGGGTCAGCAAAGCTACCCCTACCCACTTCCTCCCCGCTTTGCTCTAAAAACCCCTCTTTGTGCCTAATAAAGTGAGACCTTGACAAGCATTGCTTGGTCTCATTCCTTCTTTCTCTCCCATTATTTTCAGGTTCTAGCCCACCTCAACCCAGCAATAACTAGGCACTGCTGGTCAGAGAAATTATTATTTGAAATTCCATGATTCTTCATGTCCCCGTGATTTTTCCATGGGACACTTCATCGTGAAGTACTTCCTTCAAAGGGGATCACAAGAGAGTCTTTATAATGTAAGGGTAAAGATGTTTACTGATTGTGTCAGTAGAGGAATAGAAGACAGAAAAGAGAGAGTGAGAGACAGAGAGAGAGAACTTAAAAGAGGGAGCCTTTATAGGATTGAAGAGAAAACTGAACCTACAGAAATGTCCAGAGAAATACAATACTGACCCCAACTAACAATTTGACCAACAGTGGAAAGGCTACCATAAATGCCTTTCCCTGATAGTGAGATCGATGACTAACTTATCCACAACATAGAGCCCTCATCTAGTAACTGATGGAAACAGAAGCAAACAGCCACAAATAAACACTGACCTGAAAAAGAATCCAGATGCAAAGAGACAGGACAAGACCAGTTTGCAGAAACGCATAGAGACAGCTGACCTGAACAAGGAGAAGCTAACTGGCCCCCAGACTGATAGCTTGGAATCCATCATGGGACTGACTCAAACCCCCCTGAATATGGGTCTCAGCTAGAAGGCCTGAGCAGTCTAAGGAATTCCAGGCAGTGGAACCAGGATGTATTCCTGGTACACAAAAGGGACTTTTAGGCACATGCCCCATGGAGGTGTACTCCTATAACCTAGAGACAGGAGAGAAGTCCTTTTCCCCACTTCAAATGACTTGACAGATTTATATGACCCCTCCTAGATGGCATCATCCTACATGTGGAGTGAGGGGGGGATGGGAGGGGAGGTTGGTCAGGGTTCATGTGAAGGGGTAGAAAGGCATAGCGGGAGGGAGAGAGGGAGGAAGGGAGAGGGAACTTGGATACTTTTATCGATATGTAAAATAAAAATTAAAAAAAAGCTCATGTGGAGTTTGTTTCTTTTTTTAGGGGAAAGATAATGGGAAATGGGGGAAGGGAGGGGGAAAACTGAACTATGGGGACAGGAGCAGTAGAAAAGTAAGGGACAGGAAGGAGGGTAGACTGAGAGAAAGGAAGAGAAGCAGAAAGAGAGAGAGGAAGAGAGAGAGAGGTAGGCAGGACCCTTTAAAAGGGAACATAGAGAATGTACACAGGTGGTGTTCTTAGTGGCTGTAGCTGTGCACATAGCATGTCAGAACCCCAAGGGCAGGTCAGTAAAAATGGCCAAATACTAACACTTACAGAAAAAGTGCTTAAAAGCTAAAAATTAAAACTGGAATATGAACTTAGGCACACAGATCAGTCAGTAAATGTCTTGTTGTAGAAGCATGTTGATCTAATTACAATCTCATTTATGCAGTCACTCAGAAAAGCAGGGATGGTATTGCATATGTGTAATCCTGAACTTGGTAGGTAGATATGGTTGGGGCCTGCTGGCCAGCCAGCCACTGCCTCTAGGCTGGTTGTTTCTTTTTGAGGCTATGTGCCTAGTGAGTTAGGTGATAGATGTTAGATGATTGATTGATAAATAAATAGATAGATAGATACATACATGCATACATAGGTACATAGATTGATAATTGATTACTATAGACAGATAAATGATAGGAGATGATAGATAGATAGATAGATAGATAGATAGATAGATAGATAGAAGATGAGAAATAGTTATGGGGCAGACAAGATAGCTGCATGAGTAAAAATGCTTGATATAGAAACCTGACAGCTTGAGTTAGAGTTCCAGAAATCCTGTGAAGATGAGAGGAGAGACTGACTCTTCATAACTCTCCCCTCACCTCCACATGTACCTCCCTACCTACACACACCCCAGTCACAAGGGTGCAATGTTTTAGGAAAAGAAGGTGATAGCCCTGGCCTAAACACACACACACACACACACACACACACACACACACACACACACACACACACACACCAAATAAACCTATTAAAAGTTGAATTAAAAAAAAAAACTGAGGAGAGAATTCTCAATAAAGGAATCCAAAATGGCTGAAAAAATCTAAAGAAATTGCTCACAATCCTTGGGTATAAGGGAAATGCAAATCAAAACAACTCTGAGATATATTACTCCAGCCAGAATGGCTAAAATTAGGAACACCAATGACAAATTGTGCTGGAGAGGATGTGGGGAAAGGGGAACACTCCTCCACTGCAGGTTGGAAAGCAAACATGTACAACCATTTTGGCGATCAGTGTGGCAGTTCTTCAGGAGTATGGGAATGACTCTACCACATTACCTAGCAATCCCCCACTTAGGAATATAGCCAAATAATCCCCATCCATGCAACAAAGACATGTTTATGTTCAGAGCAGCATTATTTGTAATAGCAAGAACATTGAAGTAACCTAAATGCCCTTCAACTGAAGAATGGATAAAGAAGATGGTGCACATTTCCACAATGGAGTACTATGCTGCGAACACACACACACACACACACACACACACACACACACACACACACACACACACACACACACAAACACACACACACTGGAATCTTGAAATCTAGAGGCAAATGGATGGAACTTGAAGAATCCATCCTGAATGAGGTAACCCAGTCAGAAAAAGGGGAACATGGTATGTACTCACTCATATATGGATTTTAGACATAGTGCAATGGATCACCAGTTTATAATTCACTTTGGCTGAGAAACTAGGCTACAAGGAGGATTATAAGAGATTCATATAAGGTCCCTCACAGAATAGGAATGGGACAAGATCTACTGAGCATATGGGGTGTTGGTGGGGACAATGAATAGAGAATGATCTACAAGAAACAGAAGAGGAGAGAAAAGCATGTGGGAATATTGTGTCAGGGAAGGAATAGATGAGAGGAAAGGGAGTGTGAGAGACAGATACAGAAGGAGAGACACAGAGAGAAACCATAAAAGAGGGAGCCATTGTAGTTTTAAAGAGAAAACTGAACCTAGAGAAATGTCCAGACATCTACAAGTCTGACCCCAACTAACAATTTGAGGAACAGTGGAAAGGCTACCATAAATTGCCTTCCCTGATAATGAGATTGATGAGTAACTTATGCACCATAATAGAGTCCTCATCTGATGCAAACAGAAGGAAAGAGCCACAACTAAACACTTGGCATAACTGGAATCCATATGCACAGAGGGAGGAAAACACCAGGCTGCAGTAACAAATAGAGGCAGCTTGTCTGAACATAGAGGAGCTAATGGGCACCAGAGGGATAACTGGCAATTCATCATGGGACTGACTCGGATCCACTAAACATGGGTCTAAGATAGAATGCCTGGACAGTCTAAGCGACCTTGGAGAATGGAACTACTATGTATCCCTGGGGCACACAAGGGCTTTCGGATCACATCCTCCATGAAGGGATACTCCCTTAACATAGATACAGGAGAAAAATCTTAGTCCCTACTCCAAATGACTTGAAAGATTTAGATTAGCCCTCCTAGAAGGCATCACCCTACATGTGGAGTGTGGAGAGGTAGGAGGGGAAGGGGGTCAGGAGGCATGAGAAAGTGGAAGAGAAAAAGATGAAGGGAGGGAGAGGCAACTGGCATCAATATATAAAATTAAAATAAAGGAATACTTATGTTTTTTAAAATTTACTTTTATTGTGCATTAAATATGTTTGATTTTTTTGTGTTGTATTATCACTCCCTCTTTGCAATGATGCCTCCTTTATTTGTTTGGATGATATTTTGCCCTGTTGTGGAATCTCTTTATGAGGATTTTATTATTTGTTCACATATATTCATGAGAAAAATTGATCTCCAATTCTCTTTATATTTCCCACAACATAGGAAAGCCTTGCTGAGTAAGGTTTATGATCTCAACGTTATCAGGCAGAGTGGCTATGATCCATTGAATTATTGAAATTGGAATCCCCAAGTCTGTCAACCTGTTGCAATATCCACATTGTTAAGGGCTATCCAGAAAGCCAAATTTCCACTGTACCCTGTTTCAGGTTAAAGGTATATGATGTAGTAACATCTGACATAAATTATGTATGAATATTTAAAAAAAAAGCCTGAATGCATGGATATCTGTGTACCTGTGGCATCTTAAAATAAATTGGGTAAAGTTTCTTGTGTTTTTATATCATGGAATAAGTTGAGAAGTAACATTTCTAACTCTTCTTTGAAAGGCTGGTAAATTCCAGTGTTAAAACAATGTTTCATTCAGATTTTATTTATTTATTTATTTAAATTCTTACTTATTTTTGGTTGTGAGGCTTGTAATGATTCATTTTATTTCACTATGCGTGATAGTTCTATATTCAAATTTTTCATGTGGTGTTGATTGAACTTTGGTAAGTGGTACCTATCAAGATATATATTCCCAATTTGGATGAAGTATTTTTAAAGTATTT
This sequence comes from Phodopus roborovskii, assembly GCF_943737965.1. Taxonomy (NCBI): domain Eukaryota; kingdom Metazoa; phylum Chordata; class Mammalia; order Rodentia; family Cricetidae; genus Phodopus; species Phodopus roborovskii. The sequence goes on from NW_026126138.1 coordinate 88,856, forward strand.
CTTATGGTTCTGTGGTTTTCCTTATTGATTATGTCTCCTTTTAATTTCTGATTTTATTAACTGTTATATTCTCTCTCTCTCTTAGTTTTGTCTGTATAGTTGATTTTCACACAAAAATCAAATATGTTTTTCATTCAATAATTTTATTTTTCTTTGTTTCTAATTTATTAATTTTAACTGTGATTCAATAGTTTCTTCTTGTTTAATCTTCTTGGGTATGTTTCCTCATCATGTGTTTGGGGCATATATATTAAGAATTGACATGTCATATCAGTGTTTGCCGTTGAATATGGATTGTTCTACCCCATCTCTTTTAATTAATTTTTGTTTTAACACTATTTTGGTAGATACAGAATTTGCTCAAGAACCTTACTTGCAAAGACTAGTAAATATATCTTGGAAGTAAATGCTACAAGAAATGGAATGAGCTAGAGATGAGGAGGGTCAAAAGGGAGAGTAGTGTGGGAAGAAAACAAACAAGGAAAGCACATAATCACAAGTATATAAAGATACCACTATGAAACCCAATACTCTGTATTTAAACTAAAACTAAAATATGAAATTAATGGTCATTGAAGTAGATCATTGGATAGTGGCACTTTATACCAAATTCCAGTGACACAAAATGTTTCCTTGTTTGGTAAAGCCTGGAAGATAGCACATGTGTACAGGCATGTGTTTGATCAAAAAAAAAAGAAAAAAGAAAAAAAAAGAAAAATGTAATTAAAACTACACAAGAAAAAAATACTTTTAACTAAAAACATAAATTAGGATTAGGAGCTTTAGAGCTATATCAGAGGCAAAGAGTATATACTGCTATTGCCAAATACCTGTGTTCACTTCCCAGTATCCATGCCTGGTGGCTTATAACCTCCTATAACTCCAACTCCATGTAATCCAGTGCTCTTTTATCTGCAAGAAGTCACATGCATTGCATACATTCATACAGACACAATTTACATAATGAAAGCAAATATATGTATTAAAATGTAATTAAAGAATAAACTCAACAAGGTATTACGGGAAAATCATGCCAGATTTGGAAGGATAATGGGAATAAAACCATTTCCAGGGCCCAGTCTAGAGGACCTGAGTAAAATATCTGAGATTCATGGTGGAGAGAATAGGCACCAAAAGTTGTTTTCTGGTCTACACACACACACACACACACACACACACACACACACACACACACACACACACACACACACACACTGGGAATGTGAATACATCCAAAGACTTGACTGATGCTTATTACACTGGGCATTTTGTGGAGAAATGGATAACCAGTCAGGAAAGAGAAAAAAAAATCCCAATATTATTGTGCATGACAGACACAATGCAAACATGTTTTCACTATTAAAAAAAATGCAAAAGAATTTCTTAGGGTAAGGCTTGAAGAGTAGAAAGAAAATTAAGACACAAGACATATTTTATTTATCATTTGGAGGGATAAATAAAAACATATTTGCTGGAGTGGTCTTTTGTGTGCTTTTCCAGAATTTGTTTCACTGTGAATCCCAGGCTGTCCTGGAGATGATTTTGTAGACCCAACTACATTCAAACAGAAAGAATTCCCTCTGCCTCCTGAATGTTGAGATTAAAAGGCCTTTGTCACACACTTACAGCTAGTGTCCTTTATAACATTTTTATAACATTAATGTTCTATAATTAACAAGGGAAATAATAGCACCCAGTAAACCATGTTCTACCTAATAGTAATAATTGATTTATTGGATTCACCCTCATCTTAGGCAACCTGGCCCTGTTCCTACTCCCAAAGACTCCTCTTCCTGCCTTGGTGGTTTCTCCTCAGCACCTGACTGTCACTCCACACATGTCCTCTCCAGGGCCTGTTTCTTCTTAGGGAACCTTTCCAGATCACAGGCCTCTGTAATGCTCAAGCCTTTCCATGCCCTGGAGTCGATCTTCTCTGCTTTCCACAGATAACCTTCACTTCCCTCCTGGATCTGTTTTTCAGAGATGATCACTCTACACTGACATCTCAAAATCTGTCAATGTTGGAAGGCTAAGCCTTGCACTCATTAAGTGACTCCATAAGACAGTGCATGCAAAGGCCAAGAGGAGCTGGGCCAATGGAACCCCCATGTCCCCAGTTGAAAGGGCCCCAACTGCAGAGCCTGGATCTAAACTTCTTCCCTCCTCTTTATTAGCAAGCAACTACTGCCAATTTTCTCTCTCTTTCTATTTCTGCCCCCAATTGTTTGACATCTACCATTGCCTTCAGTCCCTTTCCCAATAAATTCCTGTAGGTTTGTTGAGTTTGTTGGATCCAGTATCATCACTCAATGCTGCAGCAAAGAATGATATTAAAAATTAATAATAATAACAATAATAATAATAATCTGTAGAAGAACTAACTGTAAGTAGTGAATCTCTTTGGCTAGCAACATTGTTCATTTTAGGAGAATTTCTTCCTCTTCCAGAGGACTGGACTTCTATTTTTAACACCCAATCCTGGTGTCTCAAAACCACCAGAAAAGAAAGCTCCTGGTGATGATGATTTCTCCTTATCTCCATGGACACTTGGATGTGTATGTACATATGTGTACATAATTCAGGGTAGCACACACACACATAGGGTTTCTCTTTGTATCCTTGATGTTCTTCAACTCAGAGATCTACCCGCTTGTATATCCAGAGTGCTGAGTTTATAGTCTTGAAACATCATTGCTTGGCTAAATTCTCTCTCTCTCTCTCTCTCTCTCTCTCTCTCTCTCTCTCTCTCTGTTGTTTTATTTTTTGTTCAATTCTTTGTTTTTGTTTTATTTTGTGTTGTTTTAGGTTTTTGATATAGGGTTTTGCTGTGGCTTTGGAACGTGTCCAGAAATTCCTGTGAAGACCAGGCTGGCTTCAAACTGACAGAAATCCAACTGTCTCTACCTCCCAAGTACTGGGATTCAAGGCGAGTGGCATCAATGCCTAGCTGTTAAATTCTTTCTTTTTTTTTTTTTTTCAATTCATTTGCTTTTCTGATGATTGAAAAGGAATTTGCCAATTAAGTACCTTCAATAAAGTTTTAGCGGGAAAGTGGTAAGTATCTTTGTCTAGACTGAAGGTCATTGCCACACTTCCTCTGTGATGCCTAGTTTAAAAACTTGGCCATCTGTGGGGTCTCATAGATCCAGCTTGAACTTCCTGTAACTCCAGGACTCAGAAAGCTAATGTGGGGAGACAGCCAGAGTTTGAGGCCAGTCTAAGCAACATAGAAAGACTCTGTCAAAAAAAAAAAAAAAAAAAAAAAAAAAACTAAAATCAAAAACCAAAACCAAAATACATGACACACACTTGCAGTTTGAAAAATGTAAAGGAAGGTCTTTTTATTTATTTTTTTCACAAAAGAAATGTTATTTTGATGGCAAAAACAAAATAATAATAACTCTGAATGGATGTGACCCCTAAACTTTAGAAGTTAAAAGCAGGACTGCTGGAAGGCACTGAAGTAACTGAACCTCTCCTTCTTTGGTAAATAGCCATCCCTGCACACCAAAACCATAATGGAGCTAACTACACAGAATTTTATTCATAATGCTACCAGATCAAAATCCTTTCCTCAGAAACAGCCCACATGGAGAAGTATTCATAGGCCACAACGTGGTCAGGGAAGCTGCTGGACCACCAGGGGCCTAACTGAATACTGAATATGGCAGCACATTCCAGTCCAGCCTCCTGCTGGAGGGCCTGCCAAAAAGAATTTCATTACTCCCCATCCCACCCTCCCACATCCCCTCACTCACTGTGCTTCAGCTTCTCTGTTGATCCATGCTCCTCCCAGATTTCCCCACAGCACCACTCATAGAGCAGCAATCAATCCTCTGGCTCCTGTTCTGATACAAAAGCAAGCCTGAAGCATGGCTCCAGGAAGTCTCCTCCAGACCTCAGTCTAGAGGGTTGGCTCAATGTCCCTGATTGGCTAGTGAGGCTTGGAGTGACAAGAGCAGTTCCCCAAGGATTAGACAGTTCTTAAAGACACAGCAAGCCCAGCACCTTCTTTGGCCCTGGTTTCTACTCCAGACCTAGAAATTTTAGAGAACTGCACAAACAGGAACTTATTTTTTGTTTTGTTTTGTTTTGTTTTGAGAGAGAATTTCCCTGTGGGGCGACTGTTCTCCTAGAACTTGCTCATTAAACTGAGCTGGGCAATTCCTTCCTAATTATTATTATTAATTTTGTTGTTGTTGCATTCTAGTAGATTTTTCTCATTACTTGTTTAATATTAATTAATTATTTGATTATTTGATTAATTCATTCATTTCTATTGGTGTTTGAAACAGAGTTTCCCTGTGTGACCCTGCTGTCCTGGAACTTACTCTGTAGAACAGAGTCTACTCACAGAATTCTACTTGCCTCTACTTCCTGAGTACTGGAATCAAAGACAACACCCAACACAACATAGTCAGACACAAATTTCAATGTCGTTTACCCATGTCACCAATAAACAGTCCAGCTCACTTCCTGCAGTGCACAGGTTCTATCTCTGTTTCTTCTTCCAAACAATGTGCAGAGCTTGCTCAGACCATTACACAATACAGACTGAAATGATTCTCTTATTAAACATATGGAATGCGTCCCAGAATATTAAAGGTATAGAGAAATTTTTTAGGACACAAGTGATGTTTGTTCTGTGCTGTCTTATTGCGGTCTGGAGACCTGAGGGGACTTTGTACCTGGTTGTCTCAGGCCTCTCAGATAACCATGAGAGAAAGGCAGAAGCCATATTACAAACAAGATGATATATCTTTCTCCTCACAGACGCCAGTGATATATGTCTATTGTATTGGAGTTTTATTCCTGATATTTGAGTCAAATTCTTGACATATGAATAATAATAAAAAGTGTCATCTACAAGGTAAGCTGAATACTCAAAGACAAATGTGCTGGGAAGAACACCTTTATCTATGAGTATTATGTTGAACCAGTACAGGTTCCTCAGTAGGAAGATGAGGAAACAGCTGCATTATTCAATGTTCTCTGTTTGAACAGGATTGGTAGAACATATCTCTCTGTGTCTGTAGAAAGTGGGTTTATTGGAATGCCTCACAGGCTGTGGGCCAGCTACTATATCAGTCATGATGACCAATGGAAATTTGAAGAATTTGGTATTTGTTTGGTTTATGGGTGTGGGTGTCTCAGCTGGTCTTCAGTGCACATGAGTATGTCAAAGAAATAGGCTTTAAAGCTATAAAGTGATAAACTCAGCAGGATTAAATTTGTGGGGTCCATAAAGGTTTTCTCCTTTATGGTGGGTGCAGGAAGAGAGCAGTATTTGCTATTGGAATCAAAGCCAGTGCAGTAGAAATGTGTATCTCTGCTGACCTAAAAATGTTTTTTGTCTGGGTTGGAAACCAGGTCAGGAATCATTGCGCTGTGTCTTTAAGAAGGTGATCTTGTTACTCAGTCATCACTAGCCAACCAGACCCTCCTCAAGATCTGTTAATAATAAAAGGTACAGGGACCTTCTTAGTGCCAGATTCAGGCTTTTCTCTATGGAGAGCTGGCACCTTTTTTTGTGTGTGCTGTTCTTCGATTATTGCTGCAGTAAGGTCAATGGAGAGCTTGGGAGAGCTCAGTAATCACATTGTGCGTGAGGGGTCGCTGTCCCCAGGATGGAGGAGTGCATTGTGTAGTATATGAATCATGTGTTGGGTCCTCCCAACATCTGAGTGGGAACATGAAGACAGATTTTCCTTCCTGTGGGTTTTCATGAGATACGTGAATCTCCCTGGAATCAATTATATGATTCTGACTAAAACTTTGTGGGTTGAATTTCTTCAGAGTATTGGGAGCAGGGAGCCCTGTGTAAAAACATCTTTTTAGTCAACTTCAATGAGCTTTTTGTGCATCCTTGGAAAGACTACAGTTCTTGGAGACATTTAACAATTTATATTTTACTTTATGTGATGTGATGAAAAATTTAAAAATTAGGGTTAATGGCAAGAAGGAAAAACTACAAAGAACAAGAATCTCTTCTAGTGGATAACTTCCTGATTTCAGAGTACAGACCCCACATGTTATTTTCATGAGATACAGGAAAAAGAAAAAGAAAACCTTGCAGGTGTGCTAATCAATCTTGATGCCCTTGCAAGCAAACTTTGTACTCTATGAAATGCTGTAACCTTGAAAACCCTATGAGCTGAGACTAGTGGTGTCAAGCCTCCATTTCACTTTTGTTGCTAGGTAACTTAGCCTTCCAATAGAGTGAACTCCCAGACTGTTTTGTTCTTCCCAATTAAAACCTTTTGCTTTCACATTTGGGAATAACTTCATTGGACTTGAGGAAACCCAGGAGGTACAAAGTTTGTGGGCTCATCCCAGATTTCCTCCAACCACCCAGGACCTTTAACCCTGAAAGACTGAAATAGAGAAAGTAAAGACAACAAAAACCGAAGGAATGCTGGAAATAGAAAAACTGTGCAAATGATTGTGAACTACAGACACAACATGACCAACAGAAAAAAAGAGAGAATCTCAGGCATGGAAGATAAACTAGAGGAAATAGATTCATCTACCAAAGAAAATCATAAATCCAACAAATCCTTAACACAAAACATCCAGGAAATCTGGGACACCATGAAAAGGCCAAACCTAGGAATAATAGGCAGCGAGGAAGGTGACGAAGACCAGCTCAAAGGTGTCAAAAACAATCTAAACAAAATCATCGAGGACAACTTTCCCAGTCTGAAGAAGGACACACACATGAACGTACAAAGAAGTATACTGAACACCAATTAGGCTGGACCAAAGTAAAAAAAAAAAAAAAAAAAAAAAAAAAACAAAAACAAAAAAAATAACCCTAGAAATATAATAAGGAAAACACCTAAATCACAGAATAAAGAATACTAAGTGCAGCAAAGGAGAAAGGACAGGTAACATATAAAGGCAAACCGATGAAAATTACAACTGACATTTCCATGGAATCCCTCAAGGCCAAAAAGGTCCTGGATAGATGTTCTACAAATACTAAGAGTCCACAGATGCTAGCCCAGGCTACTATACTCAGCAAAACACTCAATCATTATAGATGGAGAAAACAAGATATTTAATGACAAAGACAGATTTTTTTCCAATACTTACCTACAAATCCAGCACTACAGAAAGATATGGAAGGAAAACTCCAACCCACGGAAGTTAACTATGCACACAAAATGTAGGCAAAAGATAATCTCCCTATACAAGAAACCATGGGTAATGGAGGTCAAATATATTCACAATACCACTGCCAAAATCAAATCTAAAACAAACAAGCATCACTAATCAATGGCCTTTACTCACCCCCAATATTAATGGTCTTAACTCACCTATAAAAAGACACAGGCTAACAGAATGGATACGAAGAAAGAATGCATCCTTCTGCTACATACAAGAAACACATCTAAGTTTCAAAGATAGACATTACTTCAGGGTAAAAGGTTGGGGAATATCTTCCAATCAAATGTACACAAGAAGCAAGAAGGCATGGCTATCCTAATATCTAACAAGTTAGACTTCAAACCAAAATTAATCAAAAGAGATGAAGATGCTCATTTAGTATTCATTGCAGGAGAAATCCTTGATCACAAAGTCTCAATTCTGAAAATTTATGCCCAAAATAAAAGGAACCCAGAGTACACCAAGTGCCAACATCAAAATGAAAGGAGAGAAGCTTAAGGTGATTACTCTAAAATCACGAGCAAGACAAGGCTGCGCTCTCTCTCAATATCTCTTCAATATTGTACGTGAAATTCTAGCTAAAGCTATAAGACAAGAAAAGGAGATAAAAGGGATCCATATTGGAAAGGAAGAAGTCAAACTATCACTATTTGAAGATGATATGATAGCTTAATATAGCTTAATAAGCAACCCAATAAACTCTACCAAGGAACTCCTATAGCTGATAACATCTTCAGCACACTAGCAGGGTACAAGATAAACTCAAAATAATCAGTAGCCCTACTTTTTTGAGACAACAATGATATTGAGAAGGAAATCAGAGAAACATAACACTTTACAATAGCCAGAAACAACATAAAGTATCTTGGAGGAACACTTCCCAAACAAATAAGACTCATATAATAAAAATTTGTGGCTCTAAAGAAAGAAATTAAAGAAGAAACCAGAATATGGAAAGATCTCCCATGCTCTTGAATAGGTAGTATAAATATAGTAAAAATGGCAATCTTGCCAAAAGCAATCTAGAGTTTCAATGCAATATCCATTAAAAACCCACCACAATTCATCACTGACCTTGAAGGGATAATAATCAACTTTTTATGGAAAAACAAAAGACCCAGCATAGCCAAAACAGCTCTGTACAATAAAAGAATTTCAAAGGCATCACCATCCCTGACTTTAAGCTCTACTACAGAGCTATACTCCTGAAAACAGCCTGGAATTGCCCAAAAAAAAAAAAAAAAAACAGGTAGAGCATGGAATGGATTTCAAAAACCTGATACAAACCCACATACGTATGAACACCTGATTTTCTACAAAACATATAAAACAATACAATGGGATGAGGAAATCATCTTCAACAAATGGTGCTGGCACATTTGGATGATGATGTTTAGAAGACTGCAGATAGACCCAAGTCTGTAGTCATACACAAATCTATGGTCCAAATGGATCAAAGACCTCAACATCAATCCAAACACACTGAACCTCTTAGAAGAGAAAGTAGGAGGTACCCTTGAACAAATTGTTATAGGAGACCACTTCCTGAACATAACTCCAGGGGCACACACACTGAGAGCAACAAGTAATAAATGGGACCTCTTCAAACTTAGAAGGTTCTGTAAGGCAAAGGACACAGTGGAAAGACAAAATGGCAGGCAACAAACTGGGAAAAGATTTTATGTAAGGAGTAAGGTTTTTCTGCCTGCCACGGGTCTGGTCCTGCCATAACGCCAGCACCAATTAACACACAGAGACTCTATATTTGACATAATGCTATTGGCCTGGTACTAGTTTCTTATCTGCTAGCTCTGTCTTAAGTATTAACCCATTTCTGCTGATCTATGTATGTTCATGTGGTCTTCTTACTGAGGAGCATACCGGCATTCTGCTTCCTCCAGACTCTCGATGCTGACTCCTCCTTCCAACTTCCTCTTTCCTCCTTGTCTCTTAGTCCCTCCTATCTTCCTTTCCTATTGGCCAACATTTACAGAATGGCATCTCCCATCAATTTTCACCAATAGTACATCAGACAGTGGGCTGATCTCCAAAATATACAAACAACTCCAAAAAACTAATCAACAAAACACCAAACAGCCCTAAAAAAATGGTATAGACCAGCAGAGGAACTAGGATACAAGGTGTATTCTAAGAGATTCATATGAAGTCCCTCACAGAACCAGGAAGGGACAAGTCCCCAAGAGCTCAGGGGAAGTGGGGGGGGCAGCGAATGGAGAGAGTAGTAGGGGAAAACGAGGGGGAGGAAAGGAAATCATGTGCGACCAGGAAGATTGAACCTGGTTAGGAATAGAAGACAGGAAAGAGAGACACAAAGAGAGAGAGAGAACATAATAGAGGGAGCGAATATTGGTTTGAAGATAAAATTGAACACAAAGAAAGGTCTAGAGAACTACAAGACTCCTCCCAACTAACAATTTGAGCTTCCTTGGAAAGGCTAACATAAATGCCCTTTCCAGAGGGTGAGGGAGACTGAGATCAACAACTAAATTATCCATGGAGCCCTCAATTAATGCCTGTTGGAAACAGGAGCAAATACCCATACATTAAAATCTAAGTCGAAGTAGAACCCAGATGCATGTCGAGAGGAAAAGACCAGGTGGCAGAAACACATAGAGACAGCTTACCTGAACAAGGAGCAGCTAACGGGCCAACAGACCGATAGCTGGGAAGCCAGCATGGCCGCCCTGAATATGGGTCTCAGCCAGAAGGACTGAGCAGTCTAAGGAACCTCAGACAGCAGAGCCAGGATGTATCCCTTGGACACAAAAGGACTTTGCGAACACATTCCCCATGGAGGGATACCTGCCTTAATCTAGAGACAGGAGAGAAGCACTAGTCCCTACTTCATATGACCTGTCAGCTCTACATGACCCCAACTGGATGGCATTCCCCTACATATGAAATTGGGGTGGGGGGGATGGGAGGGTAGGGTGGTTAGAATGCATGTGAGAAGGCAGTGAGGGTTAAACTGAAGGAAGGAGGGAGGAGGGAGAAAGGGAGTGAGGGAGGGAGGGACAGGGAACTGGGATTGACATGTAAAATAATAAATTAAATTAAAAAAATTGCTTTGACTCCAAAATTAAGTTGAAGGACATGTTACTGGGGAAAGGATTTCTATTATTGTTTCCACAGAAAATGAAAAGATTTGAATTCCTTCCAGACTTATGTGTTTGATCAAGCCAGACCACCTGAAAGAGAATACCAGGTGATCCTACATTCAAAACAGGTGGACAAAGCAGCCTTACAGACTACAGCCAGGATTTCTGAATCTTCTTAGAATCCGCCATGACAGCACCTCTTACCAGCAGGAAGTAGTTTGGAAAGAACGACACCCAAATCCCCAAATATTGTCTATAAATGTTTGTTATTATTTAAATGGACTTGTTTATATAAAATGAAAAAAAAAGAATAGAAGCGTTGATTGAAAAAAAAACTTTATAAAATCAAAAAATAAAAATGGGGTACAGAACAGAAGAAATAATTCTAAATAGAGGAAACCAAAAAAGCTGAAAAACACTTAAGAACATGTTCACCATCTTTAGCTATCAGGGAAATGCAAATCAAAACAACTTTGAGATACCATCTTACTCCTGCCAGGATGGCTAAAATTAAAAACACCAATGACAACTTATACCAAAGAAGATGTGGAGAAAGGGAACATTCCTCCACTACTGGTGGGAGTGCACACTCGTACAGCCAATTTGGAGATAAGTATGGTGGTTCCTCAGGAAAATGGGAATTAGTTTACCACGGGACCCAGCAATCCCCCCCTTAGACATATACCCAAATGGTCCATATCCCGGCAACAATGACATCTGCTCAACTATGTTGGTAGCAGTATTATTTGTAATAGCATGAAACTGGAAACAACCTAGATGATCCTCAATTGAAGAATGGATAAGAAGATAGGATAAGTATAATAACGAAATTGTGACTAGGAAGATTAAGTCAGGGTAGGAATATGAGACAGAAGAGAGACAGAGAGAGATAGAGAGATAGAGAGAGAGAGACTGACAGTGAGTGAAAGAGAGAGAGGGAAACAGAAAGAGAGAGAGAGAGAATAAAAGAGCAGGCAGTATAGGTTTGAAGAGAAAAGTGAATGTAAAGAAAGGTCTAGAGACCTACAAGACTGTTGCCAACTAACAATTTGAGCAACTGTGAAAAGGCTACCATAAATGCACTTCCTGGATAGTGAGATCAACAACTAACTTATTCACCATCATGGAGCCCTCCTATAGTGCTGTTGGAAACAGAAGCAAATACCCAAACCTAAACACTGAGTTGAACTAGAATACAGATGCAGATGGACAGAACAAGACCAGGTTGTAGAAACACACAGAGACAGCTGACCTGAACAAGGAGCAAATAACAGGCACCCAGACTGATAGCTTGTAATCCAGCATGGTACTGACCCAGTCTTCTCTAAATATGGGTCTCAGCCAGAAGGACTGAGCAGTACTAGGGACTGCAGACAGTGGAACCAGGATGTATCCTCATGCACAAAAGGTCATTGCAGACACATCCCCCATGGGGGGTACTCCCTTAACATAGAAACAGGAGAGAAGTCCCAGTCCCTACTTCAAATGACTTGACAGATCTACATGACTACACCTGGATGGCATTGTCATACATGTGGAATTGGGTTGGAAGCTGGGAGCAGAGGGTGGTAAGGGTGTATGTGAGGGGAAATAGCGTGTAAATGGGTGGGAGGGAGGGAGAGAGAGGGAAATGGGATCGACATGTGAAATAAAAAATAAATAAGTAAATTAAAAAATAAAATAAAGTATGTACCACCAGGCCAGAATCTTACAGGCTGCTGGTAATACAGAACACCAGTGTAAACAGCACCAGGCTCCTCCTGGTACAGAAGTCCTAAGCCATGCTCATCCTGGATACATGCTGGGTTGCTGAAGGCCCAGGTGCATTGGGCCACCTGGTGGGCAGTCAGAGAGGAGAGGAGTTCTGAATCCCTAGGGGCTAAGGACAGAACCAGCCCCTCGCCCAGCCCTCCTCTCCTCAGGTGGCTGTGACTGTGACCTAAGGGAAAGGGGTGAGGGTGAGAGTGGGGAGGAGGAGGATGAGGGGTGTTGGGGAGTACAGCTTTGGTAAAGATTTTTGTGTCAACTAAAAAAATAAAAATAACAAAATATATGGTAATTACAAGTGATGTCTATGTACAGACTTGTCACAATCAGTCTGAAGCAAAGAAGACAAAATAAGATAACAGTGGTCTAGTAGACAGGTCATGTGGTCTGCAGATTTATAGGTCAATGCAATTCATCAAAGCAGAACAGAGAACATCAGAAGGAACTTCAGATATTACGAGTATGATTCCATTACTCTGGGCAATAAAAGGTAGAACAGGAAAATGGATTGTCAAGATCCAGAAGAGTGGAAAATGATATAAAAATAAAATTATAATACTGAAAGATAATGTAAAAGAAGATCTTGTGTAACCCACAAAATCCATAAAAGGAGCCAACAGTTAAGAGAGCAGAGGGTGCAGAGAGGCTTAGGGGAAAGCACCAATGTATGAAGGTAGAGTCAGGAATTAAATAAATAAATAAGATTTCACTTCAGGCATGCATATCTGGGTAAGAGTCACTGATAAGAAAAAAAGAAAAAGAGAAAAGGAGAGACATTTCTACGCTAGAGATGTCTGAGAAAATTGAGAGAGACTAAAGGTAATGTAAAAAGTTATGGAGGTTCAAGGAAAAGTCTTCAAATGTCAAGAAAGATGTAAACTGTTTGCTGTGGGCTCTCATATCTACAAATACAAACTTAAGATTAGTAATATCACTTAAAATTTTTGACCATACCAGGTTAATGGTTTAAAAGTTCTGTTTATTTCTCTCAAGAAAAATATATGTACTTGCTAAAAATTTCTATCAGTGTTTCCTGTTAGAAACCTGTTTATTGCAAGAATAGAGCTAAAACAAAAATGGTTTAAACATTTTTGCTGTCTAATGATAACAGCCCCCAGCTCAAAATTTACCTCTGAGCACTGGTCATTAAATTCAGATTATCAGAAAATCAGAAATCCTTTTAATGTAGATGACATTAATTCTGTTTTATGTCAAAAGCTGTTAAATTTGAAACTAGTTAAAACGTTACAATTATAAACACTGGAAATTAACATAAACTTAACAGGCACCAAGGTGACAATGGGTTTAAAGACATAAAGGGTGCTAAAATTATTTGATATTATAAGAAGCCATTACAGGATGTTTAATTGTTTTATAAAACAGTTTTTAAATGTTTAAATTCAGAAGGTTGCATTATATTTGTGCTTTATTACATTGTTAATATTTGTACTTAAATTAAAGGGCTAAAATTTAAGATCATAGCCATACACTGTGTATACTAACCAAAAGTTGAGAAGCTCATTTTTTTTTATGATACAGAGGGCAATCCATCCTTGTTTTTGCCAAATTTGGTAAGCATAAGTTTTTCAGATAAACTGAATCACATAGCTGTTTTATGTTTCCCTAAAAGGAGTTTCAAATTAAAATCAGTATTTTTAAAGCTAAAACAGACAATGCAAATTTCTAGTTTTATAAAATCTGGTAACTATTATAAAATGTTAAGAAACACAAGTTACCAGCCATCCTCATAGATTAACTTTTGGTTATAGTCAAACTAAGTAGTAATGATTAATAAGAGGAATAAACCTCACTCTGTCTCCTATACATATTCTAAAAGTATAAGCTTAAATCAAGTAACTGAAAACCAAGTTGTCTATTAAGATCTACTCAGAAAGACTTCTAATACTACAGAGATCTGTAGGATAAGATATTTAAATATTAACTAAAAGGCAGTAATAATTTCAGACAAAGAATCACAGAATCTAACAATGACCAAAGATCTCTAAAGAACATTGTGGGGCAGCATGGATTGTGATGACACTGACCAGGGAGCAAGATGCTGAAACACAATGCCTGCAGCATGATAGGACCCAGCTCGGACTGAGTAGAGGCTGCAGGGTACTGGAAAATTGTCTGCACCTTTGCCTAGACAAAATAAGTTCAGACTTTTCCAATTCCAGGTTCCACAGGGGAAAAAAACTCTCACATTATGTACTTGGTAAAAAATTTCTCCCCTCAATGCCATAGAAAATTGGTTATGGCTAAGAATATAAGGAATGGTCCCTGTGGTTTTTTTCTAATAGATTTAAAAGTAACATATAGTTTATCCTTCTCAGATCTCTAATTCTATTGATGGCTTGGCTAACCAAAACTTTGTGAGCTTAGCAGTAAAGGCAGCCTTGATAAGGCTCCTAAATAATGATTTAAAAATATAAAGATATATAAGTCTTTTTGAACATTTATTTATTAATTATGCATGCAGTGTTCTGCCTGCATACATGTCTGCACACACAAAGAGGATACCACATCACATTATAAATGTTTGTGAGCCACAATATAGTTGCTGGGGATTGAACTCAGGACTTCTGGAAGAGCAGCCAGTACTCTTAACCTCTGCCACATCTCTCTAGCCCAAGGCATATACTTCTTAAAGATATAAAAAATTAATTTACAATATAAAAATTCAGAGCTTAATTTTTAATCAAGTTCTGATAAGCTAATAGAGCAGGGACTCCCAGCTGTTTAGTCACAAACTCAAAGTTTTATGATTTATATTAGGTGTCATCAAAGTGAAAATATGAAGGGTGTTTCATTAGGCCAAAGGTACCACTGACCAATCTATAAATGGATTGCTCTTGAGAGAATAAAAAGCTTCTAATCCAAATCTGTAAATTTTGCTAGAACTCAAAGGCATAAGTTCATTCTGCTGTTTTATAGATACCCAAAACCTACTTTTTCTACAAATTGGATTTCAGCACAGATTGGTGATGATAATATATCTAAAACTTTTATGTCCTTTTATATAACACAGTTCATATAGGCTTCAGAGGATCAAATGTCATAAAGCTTTTATCCACTTCTTACATGTCAAAAGGACTGCAGATAAATACAGCCATCCTGAGGATTGAATTTTCTCCATGGTCTCGCTGTCTTTCTTGATCACCAAAGGTAAGGAACTAAGAGTTCCAATTAAATATATACATTTTAACCTTTGTTCCCAGTTTAAACATGTCTCAGACGATTTGTGCTTCTGGCAGATGTGTATCAGTTGCTGACTACAGCCTGCTCCTCTCTAGTGCTCTCCCTACTTACTGTGAACTAGCCCAGCCAAGGTGAATCTTCAACAGTGTCTACAAACTGATGCCTCTGATTAATGGTCCATTTCCTGAATCCCCCTTCCTTTTTTTGGTATTGTCTACCATTTTAGCCTACTTACAGCTAAGAAAACACTGCAAAATTAAGCAGGAAGTATTACACTAGTACAGGACTTTTTGGCCCTGGCTCTTGCTGTTTTGGCCCTGGCCTTTCAGGCCTTTGCCATTGGATTTCTGTTCCTGGACATTCTGGACTTAGTGCTGGCTGATCTAGACTTCGCCCTGGCTGATCTGGCCCAGGTCCTGGACCTGGCCCTGGCCCTGGCTCTTGCCCTGGCCCTGGCTGTTCTGTCCTTTTCCCTTGCACTGGCCCTGGCCTTTTTCCTGACCCTGGCCGTTCTGACCCTTACCCAGGTCGTTCAAGCTCTGGCTGTTCTGGGCCTGGCCCTGGTCATACAAGCCATGGCCATTCTGGCCCATGCCCAGGACACTCTAGCACTGGCCTTTCTGGCTCTGGCTTTTCTTACCCTGACCCTGGTCATTCAAGACTTGGGTTCTTGTATAGGACTTTCTTGCCCTGGCCCTTGCCGTTCTGGCTCTGGCCTTTCTGGCCTTTGACCTTGGATTTCTGGCCCTGGCTGTTCTGAAATTAGCCCTTGCTGATCTGGCCCTGGCCCTGGCCCTGGCCCCTGGGCCCTGGACCCTGGCCCTGGCCCCTGGGCCCTGGCCCCTGGGCCCTGGCCCTTGGGCCCTGGCCCCTGGGCCCTGGGCCCTGGGCCCTGGCCCTGGCCCTGGCCCTGGCCCTGGCCCTGGCCCTGGCATGTCACATTAGCTATTACTGACTTATTTGTAACCTTGTACTCTGTTTCAGGCGGTCTGGCATGATCAAACATTTCATCCTCTGATTGTGTTGTTATTTGATTATTAAAATAGTACATTAGATAATCCATGATCACTGGAGTCCACGATGTGGGAAGCGATTATTATGGACCATCTATATATCAATTTTGGAGTCAAAATATTGAAATTCATCATGACAGCATCGTTCACGAGCCTGGTGTGGAGCCTCATTAGGGAAGTGGATGATGCTACATGAACTCATTGGTTGTTTATTTAATTATATAAAACAATGATTATATCGTCCATGACACCTGGAATCTGGTTCCACAGATCATCTAATTACATAATTAAAGTATTTACATTGACAATCCGTGTTAATACACAATTTAATGTACACATTTGTATAGTTATATAAACCAAAAATCCTCCACTAATTGAAGAGACCTGTTAAGCTTCCTGTTGTGGAGATAATGCGCAATATCATCACATTTTATCATAGATTGATTCAATTGAGGATGATGACATCCTTCATGACTGGAGTCTGGCCATGATTCCCTTCCACTAAAACGCTTCATCACCTATTTATTGTGACAGTTAGCAATTACTGAATTATTTAATTCTTTAAATTATGTAAACGACAGACAGTGCCATCACCGATTACGATTAGGGTGCAAATATCTGTCAGCGACAAGGTTAGGAAAGTTGTAGACAAGAGCAGAGCATTTTCTGAATGATCAATCCATCTCCCAGAGTAAAATGGATGCTGGATGATTGAGTCCAGAAGATTGCATGGGGCCCTTTGAGAAGTAAAAGGACTTCACCAAGGCCAGCACGGTGGTCTGGGTTTTGACTACCTGCTCTTCCTCCACATCTTCACATCGGTTGTGATCTACCATGAGAAGAAGTATTGGCACTAGGAGGTCAGCACCGTCACCGAGACCTGGCAAAAGGATGACGACCCAGAACATGGAAGAACAACTCTTTCTCAGATATGATGGTTATGCCTCTGCTGCAGCCATCTTTTCAGCTGATTCCAACATCTTGGCTACTACTGCTAAGCCAGAAATGGGCCCATTATCTCAGGTCCTGAGGCACCACAACAGAGATTCACGTGGTGGTGATGATGTCAGGCCAACAGAATTCATCATGCAAGACAGTATGATTATCAGACGATTAACTGATGGCATTTTAAAGCATACATTTCCATATCGGTCAAGTCTGCCCAGGAATTGAAGATACATAAAAAAGGTCAACGACTTACATGTTTAAAGATGTAATTATTAAATTCTTTTATTATATAATCTGTGTTCCCTTATTTGGTGCCACCTTGTGTGACTAAAATGTGACAGACGATCTATCTGACAGATATTTGCTCCCTAACCGTAATCCCGGCACTGTCTGTCGTTTACATAATTTAAAGAAATAAATAAGTCACTAATAGCTAACTGTCAAAATAAATAAGGATGTAGCATTTTACTGGCAGGGAAGCATGGCCAGACTCCAGACATGAAGGATATCATCATCATCAATTGAGTCAATGAATCATAAAATGTGATGATATTGCACATTATCTCCACAAGAGGGAGCTTTACAGGTATCTTCATGGAATGGAGAATTGTTGTTTACATAAATATACACATATTTCCATTATCTTGGGTATTAAAGGAGAATGTCAATTTAAAGTCATTAATTATGTAATTAGATGATCTGTGGCACCAGATTCCAGGTGTCTTGGACGATATAATCATTGTTTTATATAATAAAATAATCAAATAATGAGTTCATGTAACATCATCCACTTCCCTAATTTGGCTCCAAACCAGACTCATGAATGATGCTGTCATGATTAATTTAAATATTTTAACTACATAATTGATACTAAGATGGTCTATAATAATTGCCTCCCACATCGCATCACCACAATCCAATGATCATGGATTATCTAATGTCCTATTTTAATAATCAAATAACAACATAATCAGAGGATGAAATGGTCTGCCAAACTGCACACAATTGAGTCTCAGTTGACTCCCACATGATTTTGGGAAACTCCCATGTTCATCCCTTATTTAACCGCAGAACAGAGTAGTAACATGTTCAAATGCTGAACTATCATTATGTATGCAGGGTTTTTAGAAGATATCACATATTTAATGTTGGGCGGCTGCCTCAAAAGAGATGGACTGAAATCCAATAATCACTAAATCTACTCTAACAGATGGATTATCCCCTTCCTGAAGGAGGTCAACAATGGCAAACTCACCTTTTGATGAATAATTGTGAGTCTTATTATCTTTTGTTCCATTGTTTCACTTCTTAGGAGAGAGAGTATTCATAAACAGAAGAAATTGAACTGTTTCTCCACAGACTACGTTCTCTGATGATTAGGTAATCTTGAATTTGGTAACCAGTAAAAGCTGTAGGCACACCTCCAGAGGTGTGGCTGTGACATGTTTAGCCGAATCAAATGCAGTCATTAAAAGGTTTAGGAGATAGTTAACTTGGAAGACTGTAATGTGCCATGATAACTCTTTCTCGATGCTGCTCTCTTGTCCTTGACTCATGATACCAGGATGCAGAATGCAAGCAGGGTTGCCAGGCAACATTTATGAACCACCATTCTGTTACATTCTAGTGCCCCTCCCGCATGCTAAAAGGAGAATACCCACCGGTGTACTAACCCTACAGCCTCACTGAGTTTTTCACTAAAACAAAGCAGGGCTCTTTCTTTTGAGTTCTACACATTTACCAGTCTCTGAAGCTACAACTTTCCTATAGTGACATTAGCATGAATAGGAAAGCATCATTGTGCCATTCGAGTACAATGATGAGTATTTTAAACCTGTTTTCTATGACTCAATTTTCTAATTGCTAGAACGGAAACAATACAATTAATCGACTCTACCAAAATCCTTTTCCCTTTATTGAAAATAAAACAAACTCCTCTTCATCCTCTTACCTTTAGAGGAGCTTGATCCCATGGTTTCTCAGAGTTGTGTAGATTTGCATTAGGCTGATGATTAAGTATTTTGAGCAGTGTCTTATGTTTCTTTCAGTCATTTTGGATTCCTCAATTCACTGTTCTCTATTAAGTCCTGTACCCTGCTTTCTAATATGGTTATTTAGAGTGACTTATTGTTGGTGGTGTGTCATGTTATCAGCCCGACAGAGTTCATTAGATGAGATTCCTTGATCAGGAGATTATTCAGTTATTCCATTTTTAAAATCGGTGGTCACTGTGTCCTTCATGGGTCAGTTCTTTTGCAACCTCTCAGAAAGCGATGATGGGAAACAGTACAGTTTTTTTTTTTTAAATCGTGTAATCATTCGATTTTTAAAAATCTACTATTACGTAATAAGTAATCCCCATATAAGGCAGTGTCCCCCCATTCTCTGGGTAGTACTTCTGGTACCGATCTCCTGCAGTGTCAATCCCACAGCAGCCAAATGACGGATGACACCATCATTACTTACACAATCAAATAAGTTAATAATTGGATAGTACTCCATATTTCACTTTCAAAAGAGGGAACCAAACTCCAGTGATTGTCAAGGAAGTAGGACTTAGATAATTAAATAATGCCACGAGATGAACTCCCATGGATGTTTGGCCCGACTCCAGTCAAGAACAACACCTTCATTGATTTTAAAAAATAATATATAATGAAAAATTATTGAAAAAATGACCTGGTGGTGCATAATTAAATCCCACATGGAGTAGTCAGACTGATCTCTTACTGGAATAATGATGTTTTTAAATTTTAAATTGAAAATTATTTAGTGGGCCTTTTATATTAACACTGATGAGATGGCACCAAAGTCCTAAACCTATCGCTGATGTAAAGGTCTATTTACATAGCTAATTGATGAAGTCATGAGATGATATTACATCATCAACTCCCAAAATCTGACTCCAAAAGGGACTTATGGTCCATAACATTACCTCTATTTTTAATACCTAAATTAAATGATGAATTATTACTTAATTTCCTATTTTAACAGTTAAAGAAGTAAGTGTGGTATTAGATGACGTGATGGTCTTGTAAAACGGTCACCCCAAGAGGAGGCTCAAAACTCCAGTGATCAATGGATACATAATGACCGATTTTCATAATTAAATGAATAAGCATTAAACAAGGGGATGGTGTTTTATGCGTGAAGCCTAAATGATTGCTCAAAACTGAAGAGACATTGAGTTCTTAATCATAGATTTGAACAAAAAATGAATGAAGACATAGTTTCTCATAATTCACCCCTAGAGAGATAACAAAATGATATCAACATTGATTTAAATACAGAAAGGAAGAAAGAAAGAATATAATAAAGAAAGAATTCACAAGATACAATTTAACACCAACAATGTGGATACAGACTCCACTCTCCCTGGAGTAGAAAAAGACAGATTTGAATCATGAAATCATCAGATAGTTACATGGTCTGTCACACTTGAGTCACACAAGGTGGCGCCAAACTTCAGGGATCATAGCTTATATAATGAAAGAATTTAATGATAACATCTTTAAATATGTAAGCCGATGACATTTTTTGTATCATCAATTCCTGGGCTGACTTGACAGGCATGAAACTGTATGCTGTCATCACGCATTTTTAACATGTCATCAGTTAATCGTCAGATAATCATACTGTCTTGCCTACTGAATTTTGTGGGCCTGACCTCATCACAAGCGCCTGAATGTCTGTTGTGGTGTGGCAGGATGTGAGATAGTGGGCCCAATTCTTTAGAAGCAGTAGTAGCCACAATATTGATAACATCTGACAAGATGGCTGCAGCAGGGGCATCAATAGCATAGCTGAGAGATAGATGTTCTTCCTTTTTCTGACTCGTCATCCTTTTGCCAGGTCTCGGTGATGGTGCCGACCTCCTAGTGCCACTCCTTCTTCTCATGGTAGATCACAACCGATGTGAAGATGTGGAGGAAGAACAGGTAGTCAAAAGCCAGAACACAGTGCCGACCTTGGTGAAGTCCTTGTTCTTCTCAGAGGGCACCGTGCAACCTTCTGGACTCAATCATCCAGCATCCCTCGTATTCTGGGAGATGCATAGATCATTCAGAAAATTCTCTGCCCATGTCTACATCTTTCCTAACTTTGTCCCTGAGAGATTTTTGCACCCTAACCGTAACCGGTGATGGCACTGTCTGTTGTTTACATAATTTAAAGAATTAAATAAGTCACTAATAGCTAACTGTCACAATAAATAGGGGATGTAGCACTCTACTGGCAGGGAAGCATGGCCAGATTCTAGTCATGAAAGATGGCATCATCATCAATTGAGTCAATGAATCATACAATGTGAAGATACTGCACGTTATCTCCACAAGAGGGCGCTTTATAGGTCTCTTCATGCAATGGAGGATTGTTGTTTACATATCTACACAAATATTTACATTATCTTGGGGATAAACACAGATTGTCAATTTAAATTCATTAATTATGTAATTAGATGATCTGTGGCACCAGATTCCCGTTGTCATGGACGATATAATCATTGTTTTATATAATAAAATAATTAAATAATGAGTTCATGTAACATCATCCACTTCCCTAATTTGGCTCCAAATAAGGCTCATGAATGATGCTGTCATGATTAATTTAAATATTTTAAGTACATAATTGATACTAAGATGGTCTATAATAATTGCCTCCCACATCGCATCACCACATTCCACTGATCATGGATTATCTAATGTCCTATTTTAATAATCAAATAACAACATAATCAGAGGATGAAATGGTCTGCCATACTCCACACAATTGACTCCTCTGTTGACTCCCACATGATTGTGGGAAACTCCCATGTTCATCCATTATTTAACTGCAGAGCAGAGTAGTAACATGTTTAAATGCTTTACTGTCATTGTGTATGCAGGGTTTTTAGAACATATCACATATTTAATGTTGGGCGGCTGCCTCAAAAGAGATAGACTAAAATCCAACAATCCCTAAGTATACTCTAACAAATGGATTATCACCTTCCTGAAGGAAGTCAACAATGGCAAACTCACCTTTTGATGAATAATTGTGCATCTTATTTTCTTTATCCATAGTTTCACTTCTTAGGAGAGAGAGTATTCATAAAGGGAAGACTTTGTGCTAGTTCTCCACAGACTACATTCTCTGATGATTAGGTAATCTTGAATTTGGTAACCAGTAAAAGCTGTAGGCACACTTCCAGAGGTGTGGCTATGACTTGTTTAGGCCAATCAAATGCTGTCATGAAAAGTTTTAGAATATAGTTACCTTGGGAGACTGTATTGTCCCATGATAACAATTTCTCGAAGCTGCTCTCTGGTCCTTGGCCCATGTTACCAGGATACAGAATGCAAGCAGGGTTGCCAGGCAACATTTATGAACCAACATTTTGTCACATTCTAGTGCCCCTCCCGCATGCTAAAATGAGTATACCCACCAATGAACTAACCTTACATCCTCACCGAGTTTCTCACAAAAACAAAGCAGGGCTCCTTCTTTTGAGTTCTACATATTTAGCAGTCTCTCAAGCTACAACATGCCTATAGTGACATAAGCACGAAACGAAAGCATCATTGTGCCATTCAAGTACAATGATGAGTATTTTAAACCTGTTTACTATGCTTCAATTTTCTAATTTCTAGAATGGAAACAATAGAATTAATCGCCTCTACCATAATCCCTTCCTCTTTATTGAAAATAAAATAAACTCCTCTTCATTCCCTTACCTTTAGAGGAGCTTGATGCCATGGTTTCTCAGAGTGGTTTAGATTTGCATTAGGCTAATGATTAAGGATTTTGAGCAGTGTCTTACTTTTCTTTCAGTCATTTTGGATTCCTCAATTGACTGTTCTCTATTAAGTCCTGCACCCCACTTTCTAATATGGTTATTTAGAGTGATTTATTGTTGGTGATGTGTCATGTTATCAGCCCGACAGAGTTCATTAGATGAGATTCCTTGATCAGGAGATTATTCTGTTATTCCATTTTTAAAATCGGTGGTCACTGTGTCCTTCATGGGTCAGTTCTGTTGCAACCTCTCATAAACCGGATAAGGCGAAACAGTATATTTTTTTTAAATCGTGTATTCATTCGATTGTTAAAAATCTACTATTACGTAATCAGTAATCACCATATAAGGCAGTGTCCTCCATTCTCTGGGCACTGCTTCTGGTACCGATCTCCTGCTGTTTTAATCCCATAGAAGCTAAATGAGGGATGACACCATCATTACTCACGCAATCAAATGAGTTAATAAATGGATAGTCCTCCATACTTAACTTTCATAAGATGGAACCCAACTCCAGTGATTGCCAAGGAAGTAGTACTTAGATAATTAATAATGCTACGTGATTAACTCCCATGGAGGAATGGCCCGACTCCAGTCAAGAAGAACAACATTTTCATCGATTTAAATAATGAATACATAATGAAAAATGATTGAATGATGTCATGGTGGTGCATACTTAAATCTCACATGAAGTTATCAGACTGATCTCTTCCTGGAATAATGAGGAATTTAAAAATTTAAATTGATACTTAATTAGTGGTCCTTTTATATTAACACTGAGGAGATGGCACCAAAGTCCTAAACCTATCGCTGATGTAAAGTTCTATTTACATAGATAAATGTTAAAGTAATGAGATGATATTACAGCATCTACTACCAAAATCTGATTCCAAAAGGGACTTATGGTGCATAACATTACCTCTATTTTAAATATGTAATTTAAATGATGAATTATTAATTAATTTCCTAGTTTAACAGTTAAAGAACTAAGTGTAGAATTAGATGACATGACTGGCACAACAGTCTCCCCTATGGAGGCTCAAAACTCCAGTGATCACTGAATACATAATGACAGATTTTCATAATTAAATGAATGAACATTAAACATTATACGTGAAGCCTAAATGACTGCTCAATACTGAAGAGACATTAAGTTCTTAATTATAGATTTGAACATAAAAACTGAGTGAATAAAGAGATAGTTTCTCATAATTCACCCCTAGAGAGATAACAAAATGATATAAACATAGATTTATATAAAGGAAAGAAGTAAGAAGGAAAGAAAGAAAGGAAGGAAGGAACAAAGAAAAAGAATTCACAAGATACAATTTAACACAAACAAGGTGCTTCCAGACTCCACTCTTCCTGAAGTAGAAAAAGACAGATTTGAATAATGAAATAATCAGATAGTTAGATCATCTGTCACACTTGAGTGTGACACAAGGTGGTGCCAAACTTCAGGGATCACAGATTATATAATGAAAGAATTTAACAATTACATCTTCAAATAAGTAAGCCGTTGACCTTTTTTTGTATCATCAATTGGTCGGCAGACTTACCAGGTATGAAACTGTATGCTGTCATCACGAATTTTGAAAAAGGCCATCAGTTAATCATCAGATAATCACACTGTCTTGCCTGATGAATTCTGTTGGCCTGACATCAAGACAAACGCCTGAATCTCTGTTGCCGTGCGGAGGACGTGAGACAATGGGCCCAATCCTGGCGTATCAGTAGTAGTAACCACAATGTTGGTAACAGCTGAAAAGATGGCTGCAGCAGGGGCATCACCAGCATAGCTGAGAGAGAGAGAAGTTTGTCTGTGTTCTGAGTCGTCATCATTTTGCCAGGTCTCGGTGATGGTGCCGACCCCCTAGTGCCACTCCTTCTTCTCATGGTATATCACAACCGATGTGAAGATGTGGAGGAAGAACAGGTAGTCAATACCCAGACCACCGTGCCGGCCTTGGTGAAGTCCTTGTACTTCTCGGCTGGCACCATGCAACCTTCTGGACTCAATCACCCAGCATCCCCTGTACACTGGGAGATGCATAGATCATTCAGAAAATGCTCTGCCCATGTCTACATCTTTCCTAACCTTGTCGCTGACAGATATTTGCACCCTAACCGTAAACGGTGATATAATTGTCGGTGGTTTACATAATATAAAGAATTTAATCAGTCAGTAATACCTAACTGTCACAATAAATAGGTGATGTAGCATTTTACTAGCAGGGAAGCATAGTCAGAATCCAGGCATGAAGGATGTCATCATCATCAATTGAAAAAATGAATCAATAAATGTGATGATACTGCACATTAACTCCACAAGAGGGAGCTTTACAGGTCTCTTCATGGAATGGTGGATTGTTGTTTACATTACTATACAAATATTTACATTATCTTGGGGATTAACACATTAATTATTTATTTAGATGATGTGTGGCACCAGATTCCATGTGTCATGGACGATATAATCATTGTTTTATATAATTAAATAATCAAATAATGGGTTCATGTAACATCCTCCACTTCCCTAAGGTGGCTCCAAACCAGGCTCATGAACGATGCTGTCTTGATTAATTTAAATATTTTAACTACATAATTGACATTAAGATGTTCTATAATAATTGCCTCCCACATCACGTCACCACAATCCACTGATTATGGATTATCTAAAGTCCTATTTTAATAATCAAATAACAATATAATCAGAGGATGAAATGGTCTGCCATCCTCCACACAATTGAGTCACAGTTGACTCCCACATGATTGTGGGAAACTCCCAGGTTCATCCGTTATTTAATCGCAGAGTTGGGTAGTAACATGTTTAAATGCTGAACTGTCATTGTGTATGCAGGGTTTTTAGAAGATATCACATATTTAATGTTGGACGACTGCATCAAAATAGATGGACTGAAATCCAACAATCCCTAAGTCTACTCTAACAAATGGATTATCACCTTCCT
Source organism: Phodopus roborovskii (assembly GCF_943737965.1). Classification (NCBI taxonomy): domain Eukaryota; kingdom Metazoa; phylum Chordata; class Mammalia; order Rodentia; family Cricetidae; genus Phodopus; species Phodopus roborovskii. The sequence continues at coordinate 114,816 of NW_026126138.1, forward strand.
GAAGGAAGTCAACAATGGCAAACTCACCTTTTTACTAATAATTGTGAGTCTTATTATCTTTTGTTCCATAGTTTCACTTCTTAGGAGACAGAATATTCGTAAACAGAAGACTTTGTACTGTTTCTCCACAGATGACGTTCTCTGATGATTAGGTAATCTTGAATTTGGTAACCAGTAAAAGCTGTAGGCACACTTCCAGAGGTGTGGCTCTGACTTGTTTAGGCGAATCAAATGCTGTCCTGAAAAGTTTTAGGAGATAGTTACCTTGGGAGACTGTAATGTACCAATATAACACTTTCTCGAAGCTGCTCTCTGGTCCTTGGCCCATGTTACCAGGATACAGAATGTAAGCAGCTTTGCCAGGTAACATTTATGAACCAACATTCTGTCACATTCTACTGCTCCTACTGCATGCTAAAAGGAGTATACCCACCAATGAACTAACCTACATCCTCACCAAGATTCTCAGAGACACGGCAGGGCTCTTTCTTTTGAGTTCTACATATTTACCAGTCTCTCAAGCTACAACTTGCCTATAGTGTCATAAGCACAAAACGAAAGCATCATTGTGCCATTCAAGTACAATGATGAGTATTTTAAACTTGTTTTCTATACTTCAATTTTCTAATTTCTAGAATGATAACAATAGAATTAATCGCCTCTACCATAATCCTTTTCTCTTTATTGAAAATAAAATAAACTCCTCTTCATTCTCTTACCTTTATAGGAGCTTGATCCCATGGTTTCTCAGAGTGGTTTAGATTTGCATTAGGCTGATGATTATGGATTTTGAGCAGTGTCTTATGTTTCACTCATTTTGGATTCCTCATTTGACTGTTCTGGATTAGAGTCCTGTTCCCCGCTTTCTAATATGGTTATTTAGAGTGATTTATTGTTGGTGGTGTGTCATGTTATCAGCCTGACAGAGTTCATTAGATGAGATTCCCTGATCAGGAGATTATTCAGTTATTCCATTTTTAAAGTCGGTGGTCACTGTGTCCTTCATGGGTCAGTTCTGTTGCAACCTCTCAGAAATCGATGATGCGAAACAGTACAGATTTTTAAAATCGTGTAATCATTCGATTGTTAAAAATCTACTATTACGTAATCAGTAATCACCGTAAAAGGCAGTGCCCCCCATTCTCTGGGCACTGTTTCTGGTACCGATCTCCTGCTGCGTCAAACAGACAGAAGGCAAAATGACTGATGACACCATCATTACTTATGCAATCAAATGAGTTAATAATTGGATAGTCCTCCATACTTAATTTCATAACATGGAACCCAACTCCAGTGATTGCCAAGGAAGTAGTACTTAGATAATTAAATACTGCCACGTGATTAACTCCCATGGAGGAATGGCACGACTCCAGTCAAGAAGAACAACATCTTCATCGATTTAAATAATGAAAACATAATGAAAAATGGTTGGATAATGTCATGGTGGTGCATACTTAAATCTCATATGGAGTAGCCAGACTGATCTCTTCCTGTAATAATGATGTTTTTAAAAAATTAAAGGGTGAAGTCTGACCAGAGGTGAATCCAGGGGGAAAGCCCCCTTGACACCCTGAAGATAGGGCTTAGAACAGTGCTACCAAACACTGCCAGGACTCGAACATCCTCTCTCCAACTGTAGCTCAATATTAAGGCTGAAGCTTTGGCAAAACCTGCTTTGTCCATCCCTTAAGGAATAGTTGCCAATGGTCTACAGGATGGTGGCTAAGGGAATTCTTGTAAACCACACCACCTGCTAAAAGCGATCCCACCAACTCCCTGAATCATTCCTCTCCATGTCATCCCTGGGAAGAAGGAAGAACCCATACTTAAACCAAGATATGCATAAGCAGGGAGGCTGTGTTGTTGCGTGGGAACCATAATGGATTCTGTATATATACAAAGAGTTTAGAATGTTTGGTAGTCCGTGTCCAAATCTGCCCTCAAGTTCTGTGTCTTGTCTGTTCATTTAGTCTTGTAACTCAGGATTTGGTAGCCAATCAGAGCTTCAAGCGTAGACACCCAGTCATATAGGGGAGGTCTCTTCCCAGTCTTATATGGAGGTACCTTTGGTACAGAGGTGTGAAACCAGAAGCTGTGGAGAAGTTTCAGTGGGGTTGGACGCTCTCCTTGCTCCCATTATCTCATTCCTCTCCCTTCCTCCCTCCTATGCTGTCTTCTTCTTTCTGTTTATCTGTCTGTCTCTCTGTCTTCTATATCTCTCTCTTTTTTTCTCTTTCTCTTGGGTTGTAGATTATATCAGAAGGGCTGGACCTGTTTGTCATTTTATCTTGGGTGGGGTGTAGTGAACCTAGTAACAACCGTGCCCACAAAAAAAACAAACAAACAAAAAAAAACATTTTCATTATTTAAATTAAGTTATGATTGGAAAATCTTCACCAAATCGTTTGCATGATTTTGATCTTGTGTTTCATGAGCTCTCCCCTATCACTTCACATCAAGACGATAGAGAAATGATAGAGATACGTTTAGAGATAGGAATGAGAAAAATTATGGAACGTTCATTGCCAGGACCTATGTCAGGATTTTGACAAAATTTTGTAGTTCCTGCTACAAGAATAACTACAAAAGGCTAACATTCTTGAGAACAATGTGAACAAACAAAAATCCATGAATACACTACATAATTAAAATTAAATCAAGTCTTCAACCAAACATATTTTTTAACCTGTGAATACACAATATTGTGAGCACTCTTTCCTGTAACCCAGGTACTTAGGTGTTTAAAGTCTTAACCATTTCCTCCAATAGGAATTGCTTTATAATACAAATCGAATGTGAGGATAGAAATTAGAGAAAGGAATCTTCCCAACAAGGCCTTTTATATTGTTAAAGTCATGAGTGAAAGAGCCTCCATTGCAGGGCCTCTGCTAAAGAGGTACCACCTGGAGAGTGCTAGGCCTGAGTAAGATCTGCCTGTCTGAGCAGAAGTATCCAGACATCAGCCCAGTATTTGTCGAACCTGGCCCTGGCTCCCTGGCCCATGGTCCTAGCTCAAGCCCTGGCCCTGGCCCTGGCCCTGGCCCCAGGGACCGGCCTTGGCCTAATGCAAATACAAACAAAGTCATGAAACCATGGCATCAAGCTACATTAGGGGTGAATTATGAGAAACTTATCTCTCTACTCATGGTGCCATCTCACACTGTTACTATAAAAGGCCCACTAATTAATTATCAATTTAATTTTTAAAAAAAATCATTATTTCAGGTAGAGATATTAAAAAAATTGTACTGTTCGCATCATCAGTTTCTGAGAGGCTGCACCGAACTGACCCACGAAGGACACAGTGACCACCATTTTAAAAATGGAATAACTGAATAATCTCCTGATCAGGGAATCTCATCTAATGAACACTGTCGGGCTGACAACATGACACACCACCAACAATAAATCACTGTAAATGACCATATTAGAAAGCAGGATACAGGACCTATAGAGAACAGTCAATTGAGGAATCCAAAATGACTGAATGAAACATCTGCCACTGCTCAAAATTCTTAATCATCAGAATAATGCAAATCTAAACAACTTGAGAAACTATGGCATCAAGCCTCTAAAGCGTAAGAGGATGAAGAGGAGTTTATTTTTATTTTCAATAAAGAGAAAAAGGATTATGATAAGGCAATTAAATCATTATTTCCATTCTAGAAATTACAATATTGAAGCATAGATG